>NC_056732.1:951991169-952041169 GCF_019279795.1 Protopterus annectens
ATGAGGTTCTAAACGTATATGCTGCACATAACATAGAAGCAATAGCAGGCAACTTATCATAGGAGCTATTAGCCGTAAACAGTTTTAAGCAGACACACTAAATGTACTTGCCTGGCTGAGGACATTTCAGTACCTAGTGGCATAATCTAAAATTAACATCATCTACCAGAATCAGTTAGCCTAGTTGCATAGAGGTGTCACTTCAGGTCTCAGCATTTCTCAAACTCTTCAGTTACATAGTACAAAGTAAGAGTCAGGAACAAACAGCCTAAGCAGTGGAAGACACAGTTGTTGGTGGCTTTCTTGTGTTTATGTAACTTGTAGACAGAACTTGACAGATATGATATTCATTCATTAGTGTGGATATAACCACAGTTTGAATATGTATGGTAGTGATTCAAGGGATTGTAATTTTGTTGCACTGCTTTTTCATTGTTTTATCTCTCATTCAATTCCCAGACAAGGGATGAGAATTCTATGAAGAGTTTTTGATGTGATATTGTGTCTAAGGCTTTAGATAGACAAATGGGCAGAGATTAAACCACGTTACCTTTATTTCTGTTTTTGACTGCGGTGGTGGTGCTGCGGTAGCATTGTCGCCTCACAGTAAGACGTTGCCCTGTTCGATTCTCAGCTAGAGCGTCTTCTGTGTGGAGACATGTGTGAATGGGTGTACTTTCGTTGAAGGTTGTGTGTCAGAGCTAGCAACTCGGCACGCAAAAATCTACTGCCAATCATTAGTGGACCAGAGTTCTGCTGTGGCGACCCCTAACCAGGAAAAGCCGAAAGACACAACAACTTTTATTTCCGTTTTGATGTATGTTGTTAGTGAAGCTAAGTAGAGCTGTTGTACTGCTGTGACTAGGATGAAAGCCATGTTAAATTTCAACAGAAGGTTGTAATTAGTCAGGTGGTTAGTGAGCTGGATGTAGGTACATTTTTCACAGATATTTGATAGTAGTGCTGGGACGGCAATAGGTCTGTGATTTGAAAAAATCAGTTGAGTTACCACCTTTATGCAATGGGATAATAGGAGATGCTTTCAAGATGTCAAATATATAGTTTCTGATTGTACAATAATTAATTAGTATGAAGATGGGGAAGGCCAGGGCATCTGCCGCCAACTTTAAATATTCAGCTAGCAGGGTATCAGTAACTAAAGTTGTTGGCTCCAGCTTAAGTAATAGTTTTCTAATAGTGGAAGTTTGAAAATTCTGGAATGCGAGAAAGTCTGTCTTTTATTGTCTAGCGAGTCTGGAGTGTAGAGGCGGGCATAATATAGGATGAATGGTAGTCAGACTAGGAATCAGTCATCAGGGACTGCAAACAGAAGGAACATTGACCAAAAGCATACACGGTACGTTTTCAGTTATTTGTTTACAGGTAACCACTGTGGGACCAGACACAAATGCATACAATTGTAAAGTAAAAAGAGAAAGAAAAGTGCTGAAGAACATATTGTACAATGCATTAACGCACAAAGAAGCAGCAGGCATACTAAGAAATGCACTTGGCTAGTAGACAGAAGTCAGTACAAAATAAAATATGAAACTAAGAAATAGACGAGAAAGTCTACTAATATTAAAACTTGCATCACTCTAACTTTTACAGAATTAGAAGCAGCCAGATCATAACTCTTACTTTTACAGAATTAGAAGCAGCCAGATCATAAAGTTCAGGGCACTTCATTAGTATTTAAAAATCAGCACTTTAGACTAGAAAATGAAGATGTGCTTTTTACAGAGACACCAGCATGTCAGAAAGCCATTACAGTTGGCAAGTATTTAGAGAGTAAAAACAATATAGCATGAAAAAAGGGAAGACTGTATCTACTACTGTGTGTCTTGCATCATTCATATGCTTTCTACAGAGCTAGTGGCAATCATGTTGCAAAATCATTGCACTTAGCTAACATTCAGAAATCAGTGCAAAATAAAATATGAAATGAAATGAGCAGAAAACTCTATTTACTAATGTTTTAGCTCTGCAATGTTCATATGCAGTCTTGCAAGGCAGTAGCAAGTCAGCCCATAACATTCCAGAAAGGGTAGTTTCACTTGTGCTTTTTATCCTCAGAGAAAAGTAAGTAATGATTCAGAGAAAGCTGTTGTGAGTACAACTGCAATTTGAGATGGAATATGGCTGAAACCTTTTGAAACTTCCTGTAAGTGCCCTATCCCAACCCCACAGCCAAAGTTGGGACATACTCAGAAAGGTGGACTGAAAATATAAACAGAATCAAAACAAAAAATCTCTGAGACTGTCCCTTTAAGGCTCTGAATCAATTATGAATGTCGACTTGCAATGCCTAAAAAAGTAAGGTTATGAAAGGAAGATAAGACAGAAAGGGGATTCAGTAACCTAGGGAATAGTATTCCAGACTACTGAGACTACATTTGCAAAGGCAAACTCAAGGACAGAGAAGCATAAATGAGGTCTATAAAGGGAATGTCAAAGCAGTTAGTGTTGTTGCCTCACAGCAAAAGGTCCTCCGGTTCAATTCTCAGCTAGGATGCCTTCTGTGCGGAGTCTGCATGTCCTCCCTGCAGTCATATGGGTTTCCTCCGGGTGCTCCGGTTTCCTCTTACATTCCAAAGACATGCAGCAGACGGACTGGACACTCTAAATTGGCTGTAGGTGAGAATGTGTGTGCGAGTGAGTGGTATGAATGAACTACCGTGGCAGGGTTAGCCACCCAGTGGTGTAAACCTTTGTTTGATATGATTGTCACTGGTGAAGTGACATCCCGACCCCATATGCAAAATGGGAAAAGGGGTTATGGATGGATGGATATAGGGAATATCTGCTTGAGATCTTTAACATACCCGAGTAATGTTGGATGGTTGCATTTAGTTTGTCCAATACAAGTTGATAGAATTTACAACATAACAGTTTGCAATTTTAAGAAAAAGATGGACACACTTACAGCGATAATACTAAGGAGAATAGAATGAGGTGTTCTACATTTGGTTAGTATGATAAAGCTACACATTTTACGGACAGTGGTTTGTACAGAAAGCATTTTATGGAGGGTGATTTTTACAGAAAGCATGGTTTGAGATTTCACAGTTAGGCAACAGCACTTGAGTTTTGCAATTAATATGCTTCTGTTATAGGTCTAGTATCAGGTTTGAAAAAAGTGAAAACAAGTTTATAGGCATGCTTCATTTGTGTAAGAAACTTTTCTACAGTGATATCTATAGGCAAAGGAAGTACAGAATCAAGTGTGAAACCAGAACAGTCATAGATACCAGATATGATTTGGTTTGTTTAGGGATAACAAATGTTATACAGCATATGTGATAATAACCTTTCTGAGGTATAAAACAATAATGACATTTTAGAGATGTTTACTTGAAAGTTGTTGTCAAAGGAATCAAATGAAGATAATGGCAAAATCTGCCTAAATATCATGCTGAATTTGATTAAAATCTTTGCCTTCTTTTAGCAAGCAGCAATCATCAGCATAAACAATTACTTCTAGATGATGCAAACCTGCAGCAAATCTTTACAGGTTCATTGATTTTTCCTTACTATCCTACTCTCCTCTACTTGGCAGACAATGAGTGCACAGCTGAGGTGGTGCAGTGTCAGAAATGGGGCGCAAACTTCCGCCAGTCAAATGCTATTTTTCAACATAGCTAATGGCCTAAGCAGTAAGACCCATGTCCATCCTCTCCATGAGTAGTACTAGGGTATCAGAAGCTCATTCTTATCACACAGAGAGATCAGCAATTTTTAAACCCAGGCTGACTACTGGAATGAGGATAATCAGAAATACAGTTAGGGCTCCATCCCTCTCTTCCACAGAGTCAGCACTAAACTCTGTACTCTTCAAAGTCAAGTGCACCACCCTTAAACAAAACACCTATACAGTAAACAAGTTCCCCAATTCCTGCTACATCCAAAAAACCTTCCAAAAATACATCAACCCCTTGTACATTCTACCAAAAGAATTAAAACTAAAATAATTTAGCCAGTCAGACAAGTCATTTCATCCTGAAAACTACCATTCACTTCTTGTAGGTTTCTTGTGCTCAATCTTAGTATTAAGTCTACTGAGACATTATCATAAAAAACACTTAAAATACCCAAGCCCCACAGTAACGTTAGAAGACTTACTCGCATCTGCTCTCTTACTGTATAACATTTGTATTTAAATCATTTATCTATGTGTTTCTGAGTCAAGTCACTCAAGTTATACTAGTAGTTAGGGCAGAAGATTAGGGCTCCAAAATGTTATTAACTCATTAACAGCTATGTGGTGTGGAATGGCACAGCTCTAGCAGCCTACACACATCTTGCATTCCAGAGCATTTCCTGAAAAATAAACTTAAAAAGCATAAAAGTAAATAAATGGTAACCACAAGAAACAGGAACAAAACTACTGTGAATACATGCAACTAATAAATCAAATGCAGTAGCTCCTAAGAACGAGGCTGACAGCACACTCTCACAGGCACTAAAACTTTTTGTCCATAAAATCAGGACTTCCTCAGAACTGATCAAACCAATGCAACCAAAGGTTTAAGTAGATGTTAACCACCAATCATAACGAACAGGAAGTAGTTCATATGAATAAACTAAAATTCATTAGAACACATATCACTGAAGTAAAAATTGGTATAAAAACTCCCTTGTGCCACAAATAATGAACACTTACAAAAGCTATAAATACCCTAAATATGTCAAAATATAACAAAATGTAAGTGCTTATCAAAGTTTAGCAACCATCTTTTTTAACACTGGAGTTATGGAAATGTACCCATTAATATGTCAGGATTATTGTGAACATTTAAACGAAATTGCCAAAGCAATTCCTTATATTCTAAAGAATTCTCCCAAGCATCCCCTCTAGTTTCGCAGGTAACTATTTTCAAAATGCCAAACACAAATTTCTCAAAATTGTGAAAAGCTAGAGAATGTTGGAATGAAGCATTATTGTCCTTAGCTTTTTTAATGTCATGCAGATTTTCATATTTTCTCTTTTTAGGGGGAGTTCGGTTTTCCCTACATAAAAGGCAGGACAGGATGTGCATTTAGCTAAATAAACTAAGCCTTTGGAAGACAGTTCCACTCTGAAAGAGGACCTTAGAATTATTTTCTAGAATACACATTTCAGAATCAATAATGTAATTATATTGGCCACATGCACATTTTAATATAAGAGGGACTCATACATTATATCTATTGTTATCATGACAGTGCTCAATTATTTGTTAAAATTACTATAAATCTTATTTTATAAGGTGTGCTCTAGCCCCTAGTTTGTTAAAAATAGATGAATTTGCTCTAAAACTCCTTCAGTTTAAGTTAATAATATCCTAGAATTTGTTAGTATCATCTCCATGAACCAAAACCATGGCAGGTGTGAAATGATTTTTAAAATTATCTGATTTGAAAAAGTTACTACTAGAATCACTGGGACTTCCAAGAAGAGGCATATACCTCACTTGGCGATGGTCAATAATGTACTGAAAAGTGTCATTAATTAGTTTTATAGCATAGCCTCTCTTTAGTAGCATGTCTAAGTTTAAGTTCTTCTAAAAATACTGAATTATTAGATATCATACATGAAAATCTTACAGCCTGTCCTTTTACCAAGCTAAGTTTTTGGTGATAAGGGTGGGCATGTTTAAAATGAAAGTATGAATTATTAAAGGTTGGTTTCCTGTAAACAGATTAAAAACTAATCATTCTTAATAATCATAACACCTAGATAATGGGTAGCGTTGTGATTAACTACATATGTAAAATGTAAAAAGCTTGTTAACTCATTCATGTAAGAAATAAAATTCTTAATTTTCAAGATAAACCCACTAAAATAAAAATATCATCCAAAAAATGTACATATAGTTTTCAACATGAAAAGAAACTGCTAGAAAAAACACATTTCTTTTCCCAGGTTTTCATAACTAAATTAGCACATATGGGACCACATGTTGCCCCCATGGCCACACCCTTCCTATGTCTATAAAACTCCCTCTCAAAAAATAGAAAAATGTTTTCCAAAACAAGTGCCATTAAATGCTCCACAACACAAATTTCATTACTTGATAAAATGTTAACCTTAAAAAAGGCATCATGAAAATATTTTAACTCCATATTTTGGGGTATGATGTGAAACAAATCCACAACAACTGTAGTTAAAAATATCATATTAGAATCCCAAAGGTCATTATGTAGTCCATTTAAAAAAATCTCACAAATCCCGTAATATATGCGGAATGTCACTGCAGGCAGGTTTTAAAAGTATCAACAAAGGTGGCCAAAAAGAGTGCGTCTTTGAGTACTGAGCTGATATAATTGGCCTAAAAGGTGGATGCAAAAATATCTTAATTAACTTTCAGAATACTGAAAATATTGGGTACTTGGAGATGAGGGCTGTACAAAAAAAAAATCAAAGGGAATATATGAACACCTGCATGACAATAATGCTTTATTGAGACATTCTCTAACCTGTCACAATTTTCAGAAAATTACGTTCGGCATTTTGGAAATAGTGGCATGTGAACTTACAGGGGATGCTTGGAAGAATTCTTTAGAATATAAGGAATTGCTCTGACTATTCCATTTAAATGCTCAAAATATCATCATCACTAATGGGTAATTTTCCATAGTTCCAGTGTTAAAAAGAGGGCTGCTAAACTTTGTTATAAAAATATAAAAAATATAACAGTTTATTTTAACATTTTTAGGGAATTAACTATTTTTGTAAGTGTTTATTATTCGTGGCACAAGTGAGTTTTTACACCAAAATGTTTACTTCAGTGATGTGTCTTTTAATTAATTTATTCATGTCAACTACTTCCTGTTTGTTATGATTGGTGGTTAACATCTAGTTAAATCGCTTTGAATAGTTATGGGGAAAGTCCTGATTTTATGGATAAAAGCTCTTAACTGACTGTTTTCAATGAAGTTTTAGTGTCTATGAAATCATGCTGTCAGACAAAATCTTAGGAGCTACTGCATTTGATTTATTAGATAAATGCATGTAAATAGTTTGTGAATAACTAAATGTATATAAAGAGTACAAATAACAATGTTATATCAGTAAGTAGTTCTGTTTACAGTGAAAACAGTCAGTGGATTTAAAGTTTTTCCATAAATACTATATTATAATGTACACAAACTTAAAATTATATTTCTGTTATACTTTCACAAATTGTCATACCTTGGCGACTGTGCAACCCAGACATACTCTGTTAGAACATTTTTGTTAACCAGACATAAGCTTTTATATGACAACAAGAAATTCATCTATGAGTGCTTGTTTGAGATATTTACAGAAATGCAAAACATGCTTAATTATCTATATAAGTAACACTGTATATTGCTCAAAATGTGTAATTTGGCAGTGCAAATTTGAAATAATTCTTCAACATGTGAGGTTTCACCTGATGTCATGCAACAGTTTTGAAAGTCACTTGTTTTTTGAAATATTAAGTACATATGGAAATGTTATTTCCATAATTACTAACAAACAACTAACAATATCTCAGGTACGGTGCAATATAAAAAGACATGGACAATGAATTTCCCTGTCTCCCACCATGGCATATCACACCATATCCTTCAATGTCATGAAGGGATCTCAGGTATGAAAATATGAACATGTGAATAATAAGCAACAGTGATTAATTTCTCTGCTGCATGACATCCTAAACTAACAATCTTGGTGCTGTTTTGTTAATAATCCATTACACTTTCTAATAATGTTTATTATTAGTTGGTAAGTTGTGTAGTTAAAGAAGCCGTGTGAACTGAAGGTATACAAAAAGACACTACAGTCTTGAATGAGATAAGCTACTTGCTGTAATCAAGTGGCATAGGGTTTGATTTCTTCCACCTCCACTTGCCTATTGTAGGACTCTGAGCAAGTCATTTAACCAGACCGTGCTCCCAGGTCACTGCTGAAAAGGGACAGCTGTATCCAGTGGACTTACCCAGTCAATAAACGTATACAAAAAAAATTCTGAAAAAGGTTTGAAAAGACAAGCAAAATTATCTGCAACCAAATGAAAACATTAACAAATAAATAAAGTATATGTTTAACTTTATACTTTAATAAAAAGGACATTACAATCTTCCAGGTGAAATTCATGCTTCATAATAAATTGTGTGAAATAATTCTTATAGAAGGCCAATAGAGCAGGCTAATAAAGCAAGACTATTCAGCAGCTAATGCTCACATATTTCAGTCCATAGGTTGATAACACTAATAAGAGCAAGGGCAAGGCTTGCAATGGGTTGCTACCTTTCAGATGGTTAAAGTGGGATACTTCTTGCTGAAACATGAGATTTTCCAGAACAAACCATGCCAATCAATATACACACACATTTTCATTTTATGAAAAATTTAAAAATCCTCTGATTTACAATTTAAGTTATTATTGTTTTGTATCACAAGTGTTCCAAACATAGTATTTATTTTCAGTGCACAAGTACCCCATCATTCTCCAAAATTTAGAGAAAACTAGAAATGTATTGTTTTAATCAAATTTGTTGGAACAATTGCTATGCCTCACCCTCAAGACATAAACATCCAAATCAAGGCAGCTTAGAAAACAAGGAGTTGGCAATCCTGGCTGCATTTTCTCCACTGTATTTATACTGTGTATAAATCAACACTTACAATTTATGCATGCTGTACATTTGCATATACTTGATGTAACCTGACTGTATTATAGCAACCTGAGCTGAGCCTGAAATTGGTCATTACTCCTAGTGCACTGCCCCAGTAAACAAACATACATAAAGAAAGGGTGACATTTTACATTGTGATTCACCTTCCTCAGGTCATGCAGGCAGTGGGCATGCATTGTTAAGAGTTTTACACTGCACTGACAGTTGTGATAGGGGCAGCCGGTGATCTTACATATCTGTATTAGCTTTAAGGTTAGAGGGGTGTAGGAAGACAGTATCTGACTGATCATTTAACGACTGCAGCATATGGACTGATGAATAATGGTGGACACCAATTAAGGCAAAAGTAAATGATTTAGTGGAAGAATTGACAGTTTTAGTACCCCCTGCATTATTTTCTAATAAGTCAGTGATGATTAAATCAAGTCGAACAATAATACTAGACTTTAGAGTTTCGTACTTACAACTGTTCAGAAAATGCTTGTTGAAACAAAACCTGTGAAACTTGTAAATGTAAAAGCACTTTTTGCACACTTTTACAACTACAAGTACTGTAGCAAACAGTTGCCCTTTAAGTGGGCAAAAACATCACTGCAGTGTATGTGACAGAAGGGGTGGTGCAACACATCACAATCTGACAATCCATAAGGGAAGTCCAAATGCGCCAAATAAAGAATATTAATTAAATAATCATACAATAAAAGTATAGAGCTGCGCAGGTAATGAAAACAGATTGCCACAGGTTAACAAGGGGTGGGAAGCAATGTAAATATAAAAGTGAAGTCAGGCAGATGGAAAGCTGTTTTGTAGGATATAGCAAAGGAAGTAAGATTTAAAAAAAATAATATAACAATTTGAAGGGGAAGAGTAATATAAAACACATTAAACATTCTGTAACAATATGCTTAATAAAACACCTACTCTAAGTTAAACGCTAGCATGCCTAAACATTGCATTCACAGAAAAGCTAGACTAAAACAACACTGCCTCTGTCTTATACAACTACACATTAGTCACTATTGTGGCACTCTCATACCAAGACAAACTCTAACACAAAACTCAAAAGTAACAGTCTATGACAACAATCAAAATACTCTACACGAGATAAACAGTAGCAAGTAAGATGCTGATGTCTGTCAAACTAGTAAACAAAACGCCTGCCAAACTAATAAGCATTATGCACGCTGTAAGAACATTAAAACGAATGAACGTATTGTGTCAGTAGCTACTTAACAGCCATCATTTCATAACCTGCCCAAAATGTATACAGTTGACAAGAAAGCACTGAAGCGTTCCACCAACCACTGCAAGTAAAAATGATTATTAAATAAGTTATCATCGATAACAGAACTGTCTCAAGCTGGACATTGCACAGCAAAACAGAAAATAAAGGGCGAATATATTCTTAAACAAATACCTAGTTTTTTCAAAAGAGTAGGTATATCCATTGCTAATCTAATAACCACGAATACTTGAGAGATATATAGTATAACTGGAGCCTGTAATACGAAAGGTGCTCAAATCCCCCTCACAGGAGCTGTTTCAACTGACGCGCTCGGTCCTACATTCATACTCTTCCGACAAAACAGACAGCAAACGAGGTTAACCAAGCTTCAAAATCATCTGTCGCATTGTTGTAATAAACCCAATTCAGACTTAATTCTCATCCTTGTAAATGTGCTATACTTGAGAACTGATTTCTCAGTTGTTAAACATATTGCTAATATGTTAACAGATTCCCAAGAATGAACAACAAAGCATGTAAATAAAAGAGGAACGTCAAAAATTAAACCGACAACATTATACCGGAACCCGAAACATTCAAGTGTTGCACACAAATATAATACATGCCAGTGCTGCACTATAGTTACCAAAAAGAACCGTGGTAGCGGCATTTTCGCGCCGTCTGGTGATCAGCGCGCCTGCAGATTAAGTATAAGCGGGACTTCTCAGAGATGGATGCAATACTGTTAAACAGTGGTGCTTGAATATCTCTCAACTCTTTATGATTCTGACTCAGATTTTAGCTCTGTCCTTCTTAATCCCGTCTAACCCTAATGACTTGGGAGAAAAGGTGGTGAATTACGCTTAATAAATAAGGACAATGATTACAGTTATAAAATTCTTTCACTTCATAAAGTGTACATCCATTTATGTCGTCTTATTTTGTCAGTGTCTCAGGTTACTAGAACTAGTACTCAAAGTGTCATTGATTGGTCGAGGGCTGTGGGTGCATCTGTAATCTTGGGAGTCTGTTATATAAACGGGTGTAACCTAACTTTTTCTTTTTGTATACAATCTGTTTATTTCTTTTTCTTTTCTTTTTTTTTTTTTTTGTTTTGTGAAAATAGGCTTACCACCTGTCCCACTTTGCGAGGGACAGTCCCTCTTTGGGCAGTTGTGTCCTGACAAAAAAATGTAAAAATGGCAAATGTCCTGAGATTTTAGGACAAAATTATTTCCTATATTTTATGTAATAGTTGCATAAAACAGTTATTCTGTATCTAAAATACCTAAATGTTATAAGAAACAGAATAAGCAACTAAAATGCTACAAGATTAAGCTTTTATTTAGGCAAGAAATTTAAGTTCTAACTTTTGTACTGACCGTGGGTATGTGTCGGCCTTTGAAATCTGATGTGTGTACCAAAAATGTCCCACTTTGCCCATTTGAAAAGGTGGCAACCCTATGTGAAAACAGATACAGTGAAACATAACAATATTAATAGACAGGTAGTATAGGGTTGCCACCTTTTCAAATGCCCAAAGTGGGACATTTTTTGTGGGAATGTGAGATTTTGCAGGACAGAACATGTCCACGGGCCACAGCCAGTGCAAAGGAGAGAGGGTCACTTTTTTCCCAAATAAAAGCTTATTTTTGTAGCATTTGCATTGCTTATGCTATTTCACATAATATGTATGTATTTCAGATACAAAATAACTGCTTCATGCAACTATTAAAGAAAACTTAAGAAATATATTTTGTCTCAAAATCTCAGGACATTTGACATTTTTTAGTTTTTTTTTTTTGCAGGACACAACTGCCCAAAGTGTGACTCTCCCTTGCAAAGAGGGACAGGTGGTAACCCTAAGGTAGTAATATGACCAGATAATACATTGCTGAATAATAAACATACTGCAAAACAGTAAGAACTATTTATACATATGCCAAAATTCCATAATTGATTATGTATACCAACTTCAAGCTGGAATATGTTCAAAAAGGGATTTCCTAAATTCTGTAAAGTGAGTGTGGGATTTCTCAGTGTAGGTTAAATATCTGTGAGCTAGTATGTGTTTGGTAGCTAATTGTTTGAAACCCTCCCATATGAGTGATGCTCTATTCTTCCAATGCAATGTAATGTAATTTTAGTAAAGAAACTAGTGTTATTAATATTCGTGTTTGCAGTTTAGTCAGGCCTGTGGGGATGATATGTAGGAAAGCTTGTTTCCAAGATAAGGTGGACTTTTCATAGCCCATTTTTTCTAGTTGGACTCTGTGAGCACCATAGCTTGTGGGTGCACTTGCAGCTCTAGAAGATGTGGAGTAGATCAGCCTTGTGATTATTAACGTTTTCTGATAATTTCTTGGAAACTGTATTGATCGAAGAGCAGATAATGTTTAAACTGTCAAAACTGATGTTTCCTCTATAGAGGTATACAGCACAAGCATATGTGATAAGGAATGCACTTCTGAAATACCCACGTTATGCTTATAAATGGCAGCCATTGAAAGCAGCGTGTCCCATTCTTAAGTGTATAGGGACAACATTTTGTGGATCGAGTATGTTGTTAAATGATAAGTGGGTGGTAGAGGCAAATACATTGTCTGAATACAAAATATTAATATCTGGCTACACCCATGCTTATATAATTTATTTATGGTGTTCAAACACAGATAATGTAAGACGAAATTAACACAGATGGGATAAAATGTTTTGATGGTAAAAGTGACTTCTTTCCATGAAATTATTAAAAGTGAAGACAACAGTATGATTTGGGTTTCTGTATACCCGTGTAAAATTGTAATATTTACAACAAAGATCAAACTAAATGCATCATCATTGTAACCTACATCTGGTAGGTCTCATCATTTCACATATTCTTCTATCCTGTCCCCTCTCAACTTTTACATTTTTGCACTTTTCAGCTACTCTCTTTCTTATTTAACTACAAATATTGTACATACTACATAAATATAGCTTTGTTCAATAGAAAGGAAACCTGTATTCTGTCATTTTAACAACTTTCTGTTATGTCTGTAGGTGAATTCTTACTTTCTTGAGTATACCATACATAAATGTTTACATTTTGTATCTGTTCATCTTAGTCTGTTTTTATCTTAGGCTTGCCTAAAAATTGCAATATGGATCAGTTTAGTGTGGTCCAGCCTTAGACCTGTAACTGCAAAATATTTTTCTATTGATTGTCTTGCTCCCACAGTAACCATAAGTCTCATTAATGGAGGTGACATTTTACTGTCATGCATTACACTAGTGGCTAGTCCAATATTATTAGTAATTGCAGTTTCAAATCTCTTATATGGATGAAAGACAACTAAGACACTCTACCAGCAGAACTTGCATTTTTGGGAAAACAGATGAGCTGTTGTTTTTAAGAAAGGGAAGGAAAAGCTGTCTGGGAGTAAAGAAAACTGCTCACACTTCCATAGTGTTCAGTTGCTGAGTATTCAACAGGATTTTCAGCCCTAAACAGGTCAGTTTAGATATCTGGATTTGTGTACCTGTCCAATTACTGTTCTGGAGATAATAAATCAAGGTTTAATTTGAAGATTGATAGAAAGGTACTATGTTTTCTTTTGTATCTCTTGCTTTTATGATTGGTTGCTAATGAAAACAGTCTCAAGAAATAACTGTGGGATAGTCAGTCTCAGACAAGCATTAGTAAGCTTAAAAATTAATAAATAAATAACAAATATTCTGATGTGAAATAACTTCTGATCACTTATACTTGTGACAGTTACCAGTTCAACAGTATGGCACAGAAATGCGTGTTGCAGTCACAGACGGGGGCAAAATAGTCCCAGACATGTCAACCATGAGATATGTGTGTGTTGAGTGGTGGGGGGCAAAGGTGGATAGAAAAACGATTCACTTGGTTGAAAGTGGAAAAAAATAATAGCAGAAACAGTTTAACTCATAAATGTACTACAGCCCTCTCCGTCATAGTTGAAGTATCATACAAAAACATGGGAGAAGCAGAAACTTACACCTAGAAAAAGGCTGGAATGGACTGAGGAGGAGTTTTGGGGAGAAGTGTATTATAGAAAGCTGAACAAACTGTGTGGGTTTTGCATGTTCTGCCTACATCTATGCGGGTTTCTTCAAGGCATTCTGATTTCCTTCTATGTAATAAAACATGATGCTTACTGACTATTCCATATTGTCCCTGCATGCAACCCTTACTCTTTCCCTTATGACATGGTGTATAGCTGGAAAAGGTCTGCAAGAATTAGTCCATGCACCCAATTTAACAGATAAATACAAATAAACGTTCAAAAATAGTTATAAGTGGAGTGGTGAGTGAACAATGTAATTTCTAAGAAGAAGCCTGAGATTATTACCGTTATTATTATTATTATTATTACCGGGCATTCTAAGGATGTTCAACAGTTTTATGTGGTTTTGCAGAAACATTGACTGTAATAAGTTATGAACATTAAACGGGTAAGGAGCTTCAACTGTTCAATGCAAGTGTAGGAGATGACTGGAAGCCCTTGAAAGAAGAAAAGGTAATTTGAGATAAGACTGTGTAATGGAGGTTAGAACATTTTCATGCTCTTTTTGGCTGCCCAGTCTTCCCACAACTATTAAGCACAGCCTCACTGACTCATTGGTCCACTAGTTTGTGGCATATGAGGACATTGGGCATGAGAGGTAAGAGCTGAGAGCTATGATGAGTTGCAATACTTTTAACAGGTTTCATTATTCAAATGAGCCTGCTTCTTAATTGCCTGGCCTGCTTAGCATTATCTGCTGCACCTCCCAAATACACTGGAGTGTGGAGAGTACTTAAACACACAGGTTTTATCTTAAAAAAAGGAAAATTAATATATATATATATATATATATATATATATATATATATATTTAAAAAAATGTAAACCAATGCAGAGCACTGATCCACTTGAGTATTCCCATGCACAGCATGTTGAAGATGCATTCAAAGAAACAAAAAGAGTATAATCATTAATTCAACAGTGGTAATGTAAGGGCAAGCAGGAAGAAAGGTATAAATCAGTCACCCATCAAATAGGTCCTTTATAGTATGCCTCTGAGTTAGGCTGAGCATGAGACAGGAACTGCAGGCAATGTTGGATCTGTGTGTTATCCAGGAATTCAATAGTTTACTTTTGTTTTAATATGTCTTATAACAAACTATAAGCTAAAACATAAGCATTTAGTTTTATTTTTAATATGCAGGAATAGCATATATTCCTGCTACCTAATATGAAGTAGTCTTAAATCCAGGAAGCCAGTATAGATGGAGGGTTGGGTGGTAGGTGGGGGAGACATCTTAGAGGCCCCACCAAATGATTCATATTGGGCCCCATAGTTGCTAAGGCTGGCCATGAATGCAGTACCCCAGTTATCGCTAAATGATTGA
Source organism: Protopterus annectens (assembly GCF_019279795.1). Classification (NCBI taxonomy): domain Eukaryota; kingdom Metazoa; phylum Chordata; order Ceratodontiformes; family Protopteridae; genus Protopterus; species Protopterus annectens. The sequence goes on from NC_056732.1 coordinate 952,006,442, forward strand.
GCCACTTTCAGGAGAATTTTTAAGCACTGTACTTTTCTAGCTGCAGGATTATTGAATATGATGATAATTATTAGTAAAAAAAATAAATAAACCTGCATTTGTAAAGTCTGTCATTGTTTAGTTTATTAGTAGTTTATGGGTGATATTCATACTCATTATGTATATGCATAATAGTAGTTTACACTGTCCACACGAGAGCCCAGCCATGATGTGATTTACAGAAGCTATTTGCTCTCACGTGCAGCAGCCTCGATTAAACTTAACAAATGAAGGAGTATTGAGATTCAGATGAGAAGTGATATAGAGCTTTTTATTTATTTTTATTTATTTATTTTATTTACATTTCTTGACCGGGAGTGTCCGACTGGACGTAGGTCCATTTTCAGCGGAGGCCCGGGGAGAAAAGCTCCACAGTTAAAATAAACAGACAGTAGCTACATTGGATTACATAGCGATTAACAATATAACATAGCAATTACTTAGAACATATTTACAGATGAAGAACATAGTACATCAGTAGACAACTAGAATCTTTATCTGTGAAGTACATAACTGAGATTAACAAATGTTACAATAAGAAGTTCCTGCTGTATAATAAGTACTAGGCTTTTTTTACGCTAATAAGGTTTCTTCCTGCCTGTTTATAATTCATAGTCCTGTTCTGATGCATTTCCACATTATCTGCAGCTATCTTGTAAAAGGCAAAATCATGCCTTTTCTGTCCACTTTGTATTTTGCAAAGATGCCTGCTGTTGCTGCCAGCCTAACTAGTTCCTAGTGTGAGTTGCTTGCCTTGGCCAAACCAAAACCACAGGCATCCAGAGGCCAGGAAGGCAAAGATACAGGCAAAGAAAAACTCATGTTAACTTTGATAATCAGAAAATTCTTGATTTAGAGTGGAATGGGACATTTTAAGGGTTTTAGTGAGTTTGTTTGGCCCACAGAAAGGAACTGGGAGATGCATGGCCTTCCTGTACTTGTGAATATTAAGGTATGTATAGCCCTCATACTTGCCACAGAGACTGTTCAGAGACAAACTGGAGACACACTAAGTATTTTTAAGGCTTCAGTTTTCTCCTCAATATACTCTTGGCACATGTAGCTCAGTACATCTAATTCCCAGTATCATCTCAGGACTGAGCTCAAATCATGCATGCTTTTATAGGATGGCATGTTTCCCTGAAGTGCTTAGTGCATCAGATTGCATCCATGTTGCCATTAGGCCCCTATCAGGTCTATGAGGTAGTAGTAAAATAGAAATGGTTACCATTCTTTCAGCTGCCAGCTAGTATGTAATGGTGTTTGGGGCTGCATCACCAGTGTGTCGGCCCAGCATCCTGACAGTAGCCGCAATTCCCATATCTGGCACACAAGATCACTCTACTGCCTCTTCCTGCATGGTAGGAAGTCCCATGGTCAACTTATTGGCAAGGGGAAACTTTAATCATCTAATTATTTATTCTTTGTAAAATGTATTACTTATCACTAAACCACCCTTTCTTTAGTCTGTCTCCCTCCCCTTTTCTCAAGTTTTCCAGGTGATGTAGGATATTCTTTGGAGCTGTGGCTTATGACATCTGTGAGAAACCTGATGGAAGCTGCAGAAGAATGGTATAACACCTCCTTGCCCCAGACATGGATTGTCATCGAGAGATTGTTTTGCTTGCTGAAAGTGTGTTTCTGTTGCCTGGAGGAGTCTGGGGGTGCCCTTCAGTAAGACTGTACTACTGCTTCCAGGATGTTTACCACATGTTGCATTCTGCACAGTATGATTATGCACCAGTCAGGTGGTTAACTGTCCCATGATATCACTGCAACTCCTAGTATAAGTCCTAACACAATTGATGATAGTGTTGGTGGCTAGGTGGCAAAAGTTGTAATAGACTCCATGCATCAGGCTCATGCACAGTATATGGCTGCACATATCTAATCCTAGATGGCTGTGCATACCTAGTCCTAGTATCTAGTCTACAACTAAGAAACATGACATTCAGGTTGGTGTTTCCTCATTATAGAAAAAACACATAGAGTAGAACTGATGCATGCAGTGCTATGAGTGAGCTATGCTGTGTGTTGCCTAGCCAACTGTCACTACTATTCATCAGACAGTTTCTCTTATCGTTAAATGTATATATTTTTTTATTTTCTACAATAGAATTATCATAAAATATATATATTTATTGCTTATAAAAGTTACACCTGACTGATCACTGCAGTGTGCAGTGAGTAGAATTGTCGTCACACAAGGAAGAAGTACATTTTGTGCATTTTGCTGAATGTGGTTTGTTCTGGGACTCTAGTTAAGTATGGACAAACTGCTTCTGCTGTACTCTTCAGTAATTTAAAATTGTTATTGCAATACTTAACTGGACTGGTGGAAGAAATTGTCTGCATTTAAAGGGGTGCAAGTGCAGTACTCCAACTTTTTCATGAGCTGATACCTTGCAGAGGAAAGGAAAATGTATCACATTTCTTTTTCTTATGATGTAATGTTTCTCCACCTTCAATTCGGTCAAATAAGAAATAATTTAATGGTGTTTATTGAGGTATTGCACGTCAGTCATTATGTGACAGACAACAAACCTTGTGCCATTAGAACCAATATCACTTATCATTTGTGCCGTGCTGAGGGTGAAGTGGCAGTTGTACCAGTCTGTGGTATTCTTTCCTCAAATTGTGAAAACATTGGGAATGAGAATGGAGTTCACTTGTCTGGCATGATACTGATGCCTACTATAGCATTATCTCCAGGTAAAATAAATATGAATAGTACACTAAATTTAGTTAATGGTGGTGCCCAATATACCAGAATTCTGTAGTGCACTGTAACATGTTACAGATTTAAGAAAGTAGCCTATCTTGCAGTTATTAAAAACAGAGTGTACATAACTTTGCAAGCATCTGAGCACACAGCATGTTGGTACAGTCAGAATTAAATTAGTGGCAGTATTATTGTTGTATATCAGAAAGCATTGGCAATGTCAATAATTCTTGCATACTAATACAGCTAACTCCTGGTCATCTCCGACTCTATCTGAAGGCCATCTCAAAGGCATCATTTCAAAAAGCATCACAGATGTCTCTCTGCATAGTGACCAGCAATTAGTTTTTCCTACACATGTACTATTAAATAACTGTAAAATTAGAATTAAATCTTCCTTTTTTCATTATCACACCATATTTCTACTTTACCTCATCTTTTCCTCTTCTACACTATGTCATAACTTGAGAGTATAATGCAAGACTTTTAACAGCCCCCCCCCCCCAAGAGGTATGTCATAGCAACCAACAAGCAAATGTTTGGCAAGATCCTACCCCCAACTGGTGTTAATTCAGCTATGAATGTTGTGTTGTAATTTAATATTAAAACACACTGAGACATATGTTAAGAGTGCAGCCTGTTAGGGTGCACACTCTTGGACAGCCAAGTAACACCCAGAATATATTCTTCCAAAATAATTTTATTGATTTACCACTAGAGATACACCGTTTAGCAAGGCATAGTCCCTTAGTTTACCTGAGTTACTGCTGCCCAGGTTACTAATTGTTTTTCCTAAGCAATAGCAGTGTTATACAGGGTGTGCCATGCTCCAGTTGGGCTCACTTTACTCCCCTACCATATTTCCCACCTACCCTTACTACAGCTGCTTATATTCAGCCACATATTCTTGCTCTCCAATAAGTTCACCGCCATAACCTCTCATTCATTTACCTTATTGCAAAACCATATCCATTTCAAACCACTCCCTCCCATCTATCATACAAAAATTATCACACATAACCAAGCCAACTGACTTAAACATATTTTAAATAATAATTCAATTAATTCAATACATCATCCAATCACAAAACACCACAAACACATCTGTATCTGATTCCATGTTACTTCTAATGCACATAAAACTCCTGCTGTCTCTCTGTCTTTTTTTGCACATCTTACCGCCATCTTCCAATACCCAAACTAACTTCAATCATCCCCCTAACCACACACCAAATGCAAACTGCAGTAATATAGCATCTTGTCTAATCTTCCTCATTCATCTATACTACTTAATGGTTCACATACTCTCATCCATACCAAAAAGAAAATACACCTCACATCTCTTCCACCATTCACACAAAATACATCACCGTACTGCTTTTCATACCACAAAACCTGTCTTGCTAAGTGGAGTAATTCATCCCAACAGAGGACCAAGCAACCACTTAAAGCCAAAGCCTAATCACCCAACATCAGCTTACTGTCAACCACCTCCTAATACCAAACTGAGGAGGAGTTTTGGGGAGAAGTGTATTACAGAAAGCTGAACAAACTGTGTGGGTTTTGCATGTTCTGCCTACATCTGTGTGGGTTTCTTTAAGGAATTCTGATTTCCTTCTATGTAATAAAACATGATGCTTACTGACTATTCTATATTATCCCTGCATGCAACCATTACTCTTTCCCTTATGACATGGCGTATAGCTGGAAAAGGTCTGCAAGAATTAGTCCATGCACCCATTTTAACAGATAAATACAAATAAACTTTCAAAAATAGTTATAAGTGGAGTGGTGAGTGAACAATGCCATTTCAGAGAAGAAGCCTGAGATTATTACCAGACATTCTAAGGATGGTCAACATTTTTATGTGGTTTTGCAGAAACATTGACTGTAATAAGTTATGAACATTAAACAGGTAAGGAGCTTCAACTGTTCAGTGCAAGTGTAGGAGATGACTGGAAGCCCTTGAAAGAAGAAGAGGTAATTCATCATAAGACTGTATAATGGAGGTTAGAACAATTTTCATGCTCTTTTTGGCTGCCCAGTCTTCCCACAACTATTAAGCACAGCCTCACTGACTCATTGGTCCACTAGTTTGTGGCATATGAGCACATTGGGCATGGGAGGTGAGAGCTGAGAACTATGATGAGTTACAATACTTTAACAGGTTTCATGATTCAAATGAGCCTGCTTAGTGTTATCTGCCGCACCTCCCAAAGACACTGGAGTGTGGAGAGTACTTAAATTAAACACATAGGTAGGTTTTATCTAAAATATATATATATATATATATATATATATATATATATATATATATATATATATATATATGTATATATATATAAAAGAATGTAAACCAATGCAGAGCACTGATCCACTTGAGTATTCCCATGCACAGCATGTTGAAGATACATTCAAAGAAACAAAAGAGTATAATCAGCATTAATTCAACAGTGGTAATGTAAGGGCAAGCAGGATGAAAGGTATAAATCAGTCACCCATTAAACAGGTCCTTTATAGTATGCCTCTAAGTTAGGCTGACCATGAGACAGGAACTACAGGCAATGTTGGATCTGTGTGTTATCCAGGAATTCAATAGTTTACTTTTGTTTTAATATGTCTTATAACAAACTATAAGCTAAAACATAAGCATTTAGTTTTATTTTTAATATGCAGGAATAGCATATATTCCTGCAACCTAATATGAAATAGTCTTAAATCCAGGAAGCCAGTATAGATAGAGGGTTGGGTGGTAGGTGGGGGAGACATCTTAGAGGCCCCACTAAATGATTCATATTGGGCCCCATAGTTGCTAAGGCTGGCCATGAATGCAGTACCCCAGTTATCACTAAGTGACTGAGCCACTTTCAGGAGAATTTTTAAGCACTGTACTTTTCTAGCTGCAGGATTATTGAATATGATCATAATTATTTGTAAAAAAATAAACCTGCATTTGTAAAGTCTCTCATTGTTTAGTTTATGGGTGATATTCGTAGTCATTATGTATATGCATAATAGTAGTTTACACAGTCCGCACGAGAGTCCAGCCATGATGTGATTTACAGAAGCTATTTCCTCTCACGTGCAGCAGCCTCAAATAAACTTAAGAAATGAATGAGTATTGAGATTCAGATGAGAAGTGATGTAGAGCTTTTTTTACACTAATACAGTTTCTTCCTACTTGTTTATAATTCATAGTCATTTTCTGATGCATTTCCACACTATCTGCAGCTATCTTGTAAAAGGCAAAATCATGCCTTTTCTGTCCATTTTGCATTTTGCAAAGATGCCTGCTGTTGCTGCCAGCCTAACTATTTCCCAGTGTGAGCTGCTTGCCTTGACCAAGCCAAAACCACAGGCATCTAGAGGCCAAGAAGACAAAGATGCAGGCAAAGAATAACTCATGTTAACTTTGATAATCAGAAAATTCTTGATTTAGAGTGGAAAGGGACATTTTAAGGGTTTTAGTGAGTATGTTTGACCCACAGATGGGAACTTAGGGGATGCATGGCCTTCCTGTACTTGTGAATATTAAGGTATGTATAGCCCTCGTATTCAGAGACAAACTGGAGACACACTAAGTATTCTTCAGGCTTCAGTTTTCTGCTCAATGTACTCTTGGCAGATGTAGCTCAGTACATTTAATTCCCAGTATCATCTCAGGACTGAGCCCAAATCATGCATGCTTTTATAGGATGGCATGTTTCCCTGAAGTGCTTAGTGCATCAGATTGCATCCATGTTGCCATTAGGCCCCTATCAGGTCCATGAGGTAGTAGTAAAATAGAAATGGTTACCATTCTTTCAGCTGCCAGCTAGTATGTAATGGTATTTGGGGCTGCATCACCAGTGTGTCGGCCCAGCATCCTGACAGTAGCCACAATTCCCATATCTGGCACACAAGATCATTCTACTGCCTCTTCCTGCATGGTAGGATGTCCCATGGTCAACTTATTAGTAAGTGGAAACTTTACTCATCGAATTATTTATTCTTTGTAAAATATATTACTTATCACTAAACCTCCCTTTCTTTAGTCTGTCTCCATTCCCTTTTCTTTTCTTGAGTTTTCCAGGTGATGTAGGGTATTCTTTGGAGCTGCGGCTTATGACATCTGTGAGAAACCTGATGGAAGCTGCAGAAGAATGGTATAACACTTCCTTGCCCCAGACATGGATTGTCATCGAGAGATTGTTTTGCCTGCTGAAAGTGTGTTTCTTTTGCCTGGATGAGTCTGGGGGTGCCCTTCAGTAAGACTGTACTACTGCTTCCAGGATGTTTACCACATGTTGCATTCTGCACAGTATGATCATGCACCAGTCAGGTGGTTAACTGTCCCATGATATCACTGCAACGCCTAGTATAAGTCCTAACACAATTGATGATAGTGTTGGTGGCCAGGTGGCAACAGTTGTAATAGACTCCATGCATCAGGCTCATGCACAGTATATAGCTGCGCATATCTAATCCGAGATGGCTGTGCATACCTAGTCCTAGTATCTAGTCTACAACTAAGGAACATGACATTCAGGTTAGTGTTTCCTCATTATAGAAAAAACACATAGAGTAGAACTGATGCATGCAGTGCTATGAGTGGGCTATGCTGTGTGGTGCCTAGCCAGCTGTCACTACTATTCATCAGACAGTTTCTCTTATCGTTAAATGTATATAATTTTTTATTTTCTACAATAGAGTTACTCATACCGTATATATATTTATTGCTTATAAAAGTTATGCCTGACTGATCACTGTAATGTGCAGTGAGTAGAATTGTCATCACATAAGGAAGAAGTACATTTTGTACATTTTGCTGAATGTGGTTTGTTTTGGGACTCTAGTTAAGTATGGACATATTGCTTCTGCTGTACTGTTCAGTAATTTAAAATTGTTATTGCAGTACTTAACTGGACTGGTGGAAGAAATTGTCTGTATTTAAAGAGGTCCTAGTGCAGTACTCCAACTTACATTTTTCATAAGCTGATACCTTGCAGAGGAAAGGAAAATGTATCCCATTTCTTTTTCTTATGATGTAATGTTTCTCCCCCTTTAATTCAGTCAAATAAGAAATAATTTAATGGCGTTTATTGAGGTATTGCACGTCAGTCATTATGTGACAGACAACAAACCTTGTGCTATTAGAACCAATATCAGTCATCATTTGTGCGGTGCTGAGGGTGAAGTGGCAGTTGTACCAGTCTGCGGTATTCTTTCCTCAAATTGTGAAAACTTTAGGAATGAGAATGGAATTCACTTGTCTGGCACGAGACTGATGCCTACTATAGCATTACCGCCAGGTAAAATAAATATGAATAGTACACTAAATTTAGTTAATGGTGGTGCCCAATACTCCAGACCTCCATACTGCACTGTAACATGTTACAGATGTAAGAATGTAGCCTATCTTGCAGTTGTTAAAAACAGAGTGTACATAGCTTTGCAAGCATCTGAGCACACAGCATGTTGGTACAGTCAGAATTAAATTAGTGGCAGTATTATCGTTGTATATCAGAAAGCATTGGGAATGTCAATAATGTTTGCATACTAATACAGCTAACTCCTGGTCATCTCGACTCTATCTGAAGGCCATCTCAAAGGCCTCATTTCAAAAAGCATCACAGATGTTTCCCTGCATGGTGACCAGCAATTGTTTTTTTCTTACACATGTACTATTAAATAACTGTAAAATTAGAATTAACTCCTCCTTTTTTCATTATCACACCATAATTTCTACTCTACCCCTTTTCCTCTTCCTCCACACAGAACACCATGAGTCCAATTGATCAATTAGGACCTGAATCAACATGTGCCATTGCCTTTGAACAATTACACAAACATTTGAGATCCCTTCGATCTAATGTTTGGCACTCAAAATTGTTCAAGGCATATATTGCAAAAGGTATAACACCTAGAGGTTTAAGAATATACATTCAACCCCATGTTGGGGAAGCTGATGCAGAACTCAACAACCAGTGGTCAGGTATACAACAAGAAGCTTCTATGGCCTTTGTTGCATTATCTAAATTTCATGATCGGGTTATTAACAGGGAAATAAGTGCAGTCACTAAGCTGGTTGATGAAGTTAAGCAATTTGAAGCTCAACCTTTTTTTAATATGCAATTGAATAAGGTTGTCACTGATCTTAACAAGTTAGAAGAACAATTAAAGATCAGAAAAATTTAAAAAATTCAAAAGGGATCAAGCAGACTATCTAGGGGGCAACCCATTCTCTAGTTCCATCAAACATGTTAGATTCACATCCCAGCCCAACAGAACTCCCAAGAGAAAGAGACCTCGTTCTATTCTTAGGAAACGTAGTGCAGATACTGGTTCATCGACAGATGAGCTTTCTTCTTATACCGACAATGATCTACAGGCAGTATCGGGGTCACCGTCCCCCAAAAAGGACACCAAGGCCAATCCCTTTAGGCCTAGATACAAATGGGGGGGGGCGCAAACATAAGAAGTATAAGCGATATACAAACCCTGTTGAAAATGGTAATGAAGAACTGAATGCAACTGGTAATACAAATTTTTTAAATTTGTCTGATTTTGAATTGTCACACACTCATTTGTTAGTTCTAAATAAAGGTTTAACTTTTATACCCGGCTTTATGGTTCGTGAAGATAGATTGGCACAAGATGTTACATCATTTTGTAGAAATTTGAATCTTAGATTGTACTTTGGTGACACTGATAGTAATTACAGTTATGACAAATTTGTTTATCACAAATCTAGTTTTGTTCCTCCTATGCATCCTCTGGTACATTATTTCCAAAATAGTATTCTCAAAGATCTTCATTTTTCTGGTTCAGATGTACGTTGCAAATCTAATAACATTACTTTGGCAGAAAAACAGGCTATCTTGGAGCTACAGAAGAACAGAGATTTAGTCATTATTTCGGCTGAGAAAGGTGGGGCTGTAGTTTTTATGAATTGGTGTGATTATGACAATGAAGCCAAGAGACAACTTTCGGACCAAAGATACTATTCTTTAATGCCCATCAATCCCACTTTCCGTTTCAAAAAACAAATTGATGAATTTTTGGGCTGGGCCAAGGATGAAGCTATTATCACCCAGGACACATTGCATCAACTTACAACCCAGGATATAGTGGCCCAATACATTTATTTTTTTACCAAAAATCCATAAAGACCCCACCAACCCACCTGGGAGACCTATTGTATCAGGTAAAGGGTATATTACCGAACCACTTTCTCTGTATCTTACCAAATATCTTAAACCATTACTGAGTCTAGTACGATCACATTTGCAAGATACCACTAATTTTCTATAAATTATTTCTGATACTCAATTGGAACCTGGTTGGCTCATGTGTACCCTTGATGTAAGTGCCCTATATACTAATATTCCACACAAAGGGGGTCTGGAGGCATTGGCTTATTGGTTGGAAGTGGCTGATTTATATCGACCAGACTTCAATGGTTTTTTGGTATGTTTAACCGAATATGTTCTTCAGAGTAACGTCTTCTTCTTCTATCAAGATAACTGTTATTGGCAAACAAAAGGCACAGCAATGGGAGCTTCTTTTGCTCCGATATATGCAGATCTATTTATGGCCTATGTTGAAAAACATGTAATTTATGATTACGATAATAATATCTATTTGGAACACATTGACATTTGGAGACGTTACTTGGACGACTGTTGGATGGTATGGAAGGGGGATATACACCATCTAATGGACTTCTTATCTTATTTGAACACGGTACATCATGATTTAAATATCATCACTTTTCTGGATGTATTAATTAATAGACTCCCGGATCACACACTGAGTACTGAAGTCTTTAGGAAACATCCCCAATACAATACCATCCTTCACGCGTCCAGTTTTCATCCACCACATATTGCTCGCAACATTCCAAAATCACAATTCATTAGAATTAAGCGGATTTGTTCTCTTGACACTTCATTTCAACAACAGAGTATGGAATTGACTAATAGATTTAGATCCAGAGGGTACAATATGGGACATGTTGTGAGTGCCAGTAGGCATGCAAATACACTTAATAGAGAGGAACTTTTAAGTTATAAAGATCACAACAGTACCAAATCACAACCAATCAGGTTTGTCACTACCTATGCTAGAAACTCAGACTCACTTATTCAAAGTGTACATAAACATTGGAATATCTTACAATGTGACTATGATGTTGCTAGCATTATACCAGACAAGTGTTTATTCTCATTTCGGAAAGGCAAAAATCTTAGTTCTTGCTTCAGCCATTACAGACATAGTCATGTGAACAATGAGTCACGTCATTTACAAACCACATTAACTGGGGAGCCCTTGACAGGTTGCTTCCCTTGTGGACATTGTACTAGTTGTGTATATATACAGAAATCCAAACAGTTTTCTAGCAGAAATTGTGCAGTAGTTTATGATGTCCACTTCTTTGCCAATTGTAGTAGTGATTGGCTTGTATATTTGGCCACATGCAATTGTGGCTCATTTTACATTGGACAAATTTCTCGTCCCATTAGATTAAGAATATCGGAACATATTAGCAACATTAAAAACAAAAAAGCCAATAATGCACTTTACAAGCACCAACTGGTACACCAAACTGCCAGAATTTCTTTTATGATTATTGATATTATCCAAGGTAACCGTTCTAACAAAACTTGTTGGCACTCAATTTTGAATGCAAAAGAAAAAAAGTGGATAGTTAAACTAGGGGGATTATTCCCGCCTGGTCTTAATGAACAATTTTAGGGATAACCAATATGCTCCAAGTTGGGTGTATTTAAAAGACAACAATTGATTCATTTGTTTAACACTGAGGAAGGCTGTGATAATATCTGGCCGAAACCGGTCTGTTTTTTTTGTTGTTTTTATGATTGTCTAATAAACATGAATTTTCAGGTCACTGTATGCTGGCTCTATCGTTTTTGGAGTTCTCTTCTATACAATGTCATAACTTGAAAGTATAATGTACAACTTTTAACACCCCCCCCCCCCCAAGAGGTCTGTCACAGCAACCAACAAGCAAATGTTTGGCAAGATACTACCCCCAACTGGTGTTAATTCAGCTATGAATGTTTTGTTGTAATTTAATATTAAAACACACTGAGACATATGTTAAGAGTGCAGCCTGTTAGGGCGCACACTCTTGGACAGCATAGTAACACCTTTAAGATATTCTTCCAAAATGACTTATTGATTTACCACTAGAGATGCACCATTTAGCAAGGCATAGTCCCTCAGTTTACCAGAGTTACTGCTGCCCAGGTTAATGATTGTTTTTCCTAAGCAATAGCAATGTCATACTGGGTGTGCCGTGCTCCAGTTGGGCTCACTTTACTCCCCTACCCTATTTCCCACCTACCCTTACTACAGCTGCTTATATTCAGCCACAAATCCCTGCCATCTTGCTCTCTCTCCAATAAGTTCACCCCATAACCTCTCATTCATTTACCTTATTGCAAAACCATATCCATTTCAAACCACTGCCTCCCATCTGTCATACAAAAATTATCACACATAACCAACTCAAAACTCCTGGTCATCTCGACTTTATCTGAAGGCCATCTCAAAGGCCTCATTTAAACTGACTTAAACATTTTTTAAATAATAATTCAATTAATTCAATACATCAACCAATCACAAATCAAAACACCACAAACACATCTGTATCTGATTCCATGTTACTTCTAATGCACATAAAACTCCTGCTGACTCTTTTTTTCTCACCTCTTACCACCATCTTCCAATACCCAAACTAACTTCAATCAGCCCTCTAACCACACACCAAATGCACACTGCAGTAATATAGCATCTTGTCTAATCTTTCTCATTCATCTCCACTACTTAATGGTTCACATACTCCCATCCAAACCAAAAAGAAAATGCACCTCACATCTCTTCCACCATTCACACAAAATATGTCACCGTACTGCTTTTTATACCACCAAGCCTGTCTTGCTAAGTGGAGTAATTCATCCCAACAGAGGACCAAGCAAATACTTAAAGCCAAAGCCTTAACCAACCAACATCAGCTTACTGTCAACCACCTTCCAATACCAAAAATATTTCTAAAGTAAAACTGATATTAACATTAAAAATATAACCAACAAAATCACAAATTTCCCCTCCTGGATGACACATTAACCCCAGACATTATAATAGTCACAGAGACCTGGTTAAAATTTAATATGGCTGACACTGACATCCTTCCCCAAGATGTAGCATACATAGGTGCTACAGAAAAACAAAAATGGAGGAAGAGTTATAACCTACTCCAACAATGTAACAATAATACCACTCTCCATGCAAATACCCTCATTCAGTAACACATAGTTATTATCTCTCCTTCTAAAGTTAAACCAAAAGCCAAACCAAAACCAGCTAAACCAAAGCAAATTGTTATGCATCCTAGCCTTATATATGCTCCTAAAAACAACCAGTCTAATCTAAAAGACATATTTTCTTAGACATTCACCCACATCTGCCAGGAAACCATCATACTTGAAGATGTAAATATAATCTGGTCCAACAACAACCCTCTCTCATGCACTAACCCATTAAATCTTTTAAATTTCACCCAACCAATAATTTCCCAAACAAGACTAAACAAAGCTAGCATCCATTAGTCTATTATAGGCTGGATATCAACCACAAATCCTGAAAAAAAATCATCAACAGGTGTTTTACTCTGTGACCATCACCCAACTTATGCCATTAGCCAAGATTAAAAAAAAATAAACATTCAGTGCTGGAGAGTCGGGAGTCATAAAAACTTCAACATCACATACCTTATTATTGATATAAAACAATGCTTGTGGTCACAACTTAAAACACTAAAACTAGATAAAGTTATTTACTTCATAATAGCAACTTTCTGTCCATCCTAAACAGCCAAGCTCCTCCCAGAAGAAAATGTGTTAGAACAAAACCTGCCTCATGTTTTATCTTAAAAAAAACTAAGGAGACAATGCAAGGTAGGGACAAAGCCTGGAATACCAACAGAACCAGTGATAATCATCAAAAGTACAGGGAACTTTGCAATCTAGAAAGATCCCCCATTCATATGTCAAAAGCCCATTTCAACTATCAAAATTAGAAAACTGCTGTCTTAAGCTTATTTTTATTATGTATTTATTTAACATTTGTTTACCGGGAAAGTCCAACTTGGACCAAGAAAATTTTCAGTGGAGTGGGAGAAATGCCCCAGACACATGTCTTTAATGCTGGAGGAAACTGGAGCACCCAGAGGAAACCCACACAAACACAGGCAGGACCCCAGACTCCACACAGAAGGCACCCCAGCCAAGAATCAAACCAGAAAACCTCTTGCTGTAAGGCGACAACACAAACCGTTGCACCACTGCACTTAAACATACAACTCTAGCAGTTGATAACTTCCCAACAAAATTTTTATCCGACCTGCAGAAGCTCTTGCCTACCCAGTCACTCTACTCATTAACTGGTCTGTCAATGAATTGCATGTCCCAGTGTCATGGAAACAGTCCAGCATTCTACCCCTCCATAAAGGCAACTGCACCTATGAACACCCAAACTATAGACCCATAGCTATTCTACCACCTCTGTCCAAGATCTTTGAAAAATGCATCTACTCCAAACTCCTTACAACTTACTGCATAGTTTTCTCCCTTCCCATAGCATCACCATTACCCTTTTGTCCTTTTTAAATACGATCAACTACCACAGAAAGGGAAGAAATTTGTATCCTCTGTATTCTTAGACCTTTCAAAGGCATTTGACGCAGTAACCCGCCATAGTCTTCTTCATACCCTGTCCACCTTAGGACTCTCCAACTCAACAATCACTTGTTTCACCAAGTATCTAAAGAATAGAACCCAGAGTGTTAAATGGCAGTCTGCTCTATCATCCTTCCAGCCAGTCACAATCGGAGTCCCATAAGGCTCAATCCTCAGTCATTTGCTTTTGAATATATTTATAAATAACCTGCAATCCACCTCACACCTCTCTACACTGATGTGATACGGAAATGACTCCACCCTCATCTGTTCAGCTGCAACCATAACAGAACTCCAATCGCCTCACTCAATAATCCTTTAAAAATATAAAACATTGGTTCATCAAATTACAACTATTACTAACCCCTCCAAAAATAAACTAATGCAGTTCTTGCACAGAAGTTTAACCAAAACAAAACAGCCCCTTAAAATTACCTCACTCCAAATAATTTCCATAGTCCTAGTTTCCACACAAAATTCCTGGGTTTCACAGTACATGTTGAAATTTGGCAACCATATTCAACACTCCATAAACAAAATGCTATAATAAAATAGCCACGTTTGCAGCACACCCCCAACTAAACACATCACTGTGTTACCCTTCAAAAGCTATTTTGATTGGACCTTCCCAGCCAACTTAATCTTTCCCTGTTAAAAATTGCACATAACATTCTGTAGCACTATAAAAATCTCTAGAACCAAAACACTATTTGAATAGTATATACCACAGCAATCCCTAAGATCTGATTCCATGTGTAAAGTTTTTGTCACCAAATCCACAAACTTCCATGATAACGCACTGTACTCCAGCCATGTAGCCAAACTCTGGAGCTCCCTTCCAACTAACATCAGGTAAACAGAGTGCACATCCAGTTTCAAAAGTTAAATAAGAAACGTATTCCTTAACACTCCATATTGTAATTGCAGCAGTACCCTAACCTCCTATACCAAGAAATCAAACTCCACCACTCCCACAAACCACCACAGAGACACCTGCAACCCCTCACTCCACCTTTCCCTAAACCTCTGTAACAATAAGTAGGTAAAACCCCAGTGAAATTAACTTACAAGCATCAGAGTTTATCATACATAAATTTAGAAGTTGTACCACCACAACCAAATCTATATGCACCACTTTAATCACCTCCTTCCCAGTCCCTTCCTCATAATTTCTTTCTTTCTGACCCCTGACTGCCTTATTTGCCAACCTTACTTTAGCTGCCTCAGTACATCCCCTCAGGCAACTTCCTTAAAGACTACAGCCTGTTCTCAAGTGCTTACTAATTTCACTAATTCAACCCTATCCTTCATATTCTGTTAAACTCCTGTACACTGCCATTACTTGATGTTAACAATGCTACAAGATCTCTCCTCAAATAAAAATCAGTGGAAAGAAAAGTTGTAATTACTAAGCTTACTGAGAATGTACACTGTAAATGTCAACACTGTCCCCGGGATTCATGAAGCTTGCGCCAGGCGCAGGCGTAGCATAGGCGGTATAACGCCAAATATGGCTGCCGAGCGATTCAGGTACCATCCAATTCCACGTGCACTACCGGCATACACCAGAACTGCACAGCCCTTAGCTTAGGTATGCTAATCACCCCATGCACAGTGTCGCACCATGCAAATAAAGGCATATAGCGATTCATGAAGTGGTGCAGGCATAGCGTAAGCCCACGGAAATGTAAACCAAAAAATACGGTTTACATTTTCCCAAACAGAACATCGGAGCTATGGAAGCGGACCAGACTCGTGTATTACAAAGTTAACATATGCCAATGGCTAAATACACAGCCAATGGCATAAGAAAAGATGCACAACACCTAAAAAACAACATTTAATGTCATGTCCACAGTAACGCACAGTACAAACGCAGGGCATGTGTGCGCAAACTGGAACACAAAGAAAATATATACAAATGTCATACAATCGCAATGTAATACAAATCAGTATTTCACCATAATACGCAATGGTATGCATGTACACCACAACCAAGGTGCAAGGGTTGCTAAGGGTCTGCGACAGTGTTCGGCGTGGTAACTATGAATTAGTAGTCAATGCCATGCAAATGAGGCAGGTAATACTGAATCGCAAACGTCCCACCGGATGAAGGATGTACCATACAGCACAGCGCTATTAACACCGAGGAGTGGCTCAGAGGTGATACATGACATCAGCAGAGGGGTTTGCCACCGTAGTTGTAAGTACATTGGAGCAATGCAAATCTGGCCTGGCCGTTGCTAAGCAAAGCTGCAGGACAGGGGTGGGAAGGTAGGTATAGAATCGTTTAGCTGAAAGCACATATGGTGCCCGAAAGCGCATGTGTACGGGGATGAAAACATGCCTGAAACCCTGTAAGCGGATGCACGCGCCGCGAACAATAGCATGAACAGGAAGGTCAGGGGAAGAAAAGAAGGAAATGCCGCAGTAGGGTAATTGGAGTACAACTGAGCAATTAACACCTATCAACTCATGGCGGCCAATCGACGGCAGCTGACAAGTCTGCTTGCAGAAACCTGCAAAACAGGATAGAGGAGGCATTGGATTGCAAAGATAGGAGAACTGTCATAGCAGAGCAAAGCAAACCTACAGTAGACCGGCAATAGAACACATTACGCAAGAAAAGCCAGATCTAGGAAAGTACAAATGAAAGCAGGCTGCTGGATGTATGCCAGAAAATGGTAGGTGAAACGTGCAGAAATGTAAAGGGAAGGGCAAGAGGTAATCCACGACAGCCAAATGTAATTCAACACCAAAGGCACCACAATAGTAGTTCCTGTAGTAAAACACATAAGATACCCTGTAGCTACGATCGTACATACACACCCTATGACATCATCGGTGTTCACAGCACAATAGTATAAAGTGTGAAATCACCCTACACACACCTGTGTATTCCCAAACACTGCACCATAGGTGTAAACACACGGGGAACTTTTTAAAAGTACATGTTGGGAGCTGCCATAGCTGTGATTTATCACCATGTGTTAGAGACTGATGGCGTTGTGGAGGATGATGCTGACAACCACCGCAGGCCCCGGAGGAAGAGAAGAGTGTTCAGACCAAGGGTAACCTACCAGGGGCTACATGGTCTGGAGATAGTAGAGCGTTACAGGGTGGACAGGGACATCTTACAGCAAATAGTGGAGCTGTGCCGGCCATGCCTGAGAACCAGAAACAACAGAGGGGAACCCATCCCAGTGGACATGAAGGTATGTGTAAGCTTGCGAATACTAGCCACAGGTACCTTTCAAAGGCCAACTGGAGATATAATGGGGATCTCACAGGCATCAGCATCCAGGGTACTACACCAGTTCCTGGATGCCATGTTACCACATGCCAGTGAGCATATATACTTACCCCGAACTCAGGAGGAGTTAGCCAGCAATATGCGTCACTTCCACCATGTGGCACACTACCCGGAGGTACTGGGTGTGATAGACTGCATGCACATACATATCAAGTCACCACCCGGTGAGCATGGTAGGCGCTACATAAACCACAAGGGATTCCACTCCATCAACTGCCAGGTCATGTGCAATGCCCAGGGCATTATCATGGATGTGTGTGCTGGCAGCCCTGGAAGTTACCATGACTCCCATATCTGGCATGCCTCACAGCTGTATCAGGTATTTGTCAGGGGGGACATCCCACATGGCCACCTTGTGGGGGATGCTGGCTATGCACTGGAGCCATGGATGATGACTCCCATCAGAAATGCACCCACACCCATGCAAGAACGCCATAATAAGGCACACGCACAAACCAGAATCATCATAGAGCGTGTGTTCGGGATGCTGAAATCACAGTTCCGTTGCTTGGACACATCTGGTGGAGCCTTGCAGTACTCTCCAGGCACGTGTGCCCACATCTTCATAGTATGTGCCATGCTACATAATATGATCCTGCGGAAACAGCTGCAGCAGGGACAAAATGGTGAAGGCCCACATAGCCCACCGCAATTGCCAAGGCCATTACAGGCACAGAGGGATTCAGACCACGAACACACTGTGCCAGCCCCAGTAGGCAGATGGAGGCATGCCCAATATGCCTACGCCTTGGCAAAGAGGGAACGTATAGCACATACTCTGACAGTGTAGGCCCCTACGGACTGAAACACCTCTCCACCTGCACACACAGTAAAATGGATGGCACACACACACGACCACCTGTAAATTGTAATGTATAGGTGGCCCACTGTGTGAATCCTACATAGGCAGCCCTCAAACATTGTACACACAACAGCTATTGGAACACGAAATGTCAACACCTGAACAGTACATGCGCCTATCAGCATATGTTGGTGCTGTGTGTATAGGTTCCCAGGTACATTGGTAGGTACACGCCCGATTGTCAGAGGCCATACACCAAACGAGGCAAACAGTGTCTGCTGTCACCACAACTTTGAGTAACCAACTGTCGCTTAGTGGAGCAGAGGCAATCGCGGGATCACATGTGTGTAAGCACTGTTCTGCACACATTCTGCACGGATTCCCTGCTGCGTTAATGAGGAGCTCCACATAATGTAATCATGGATGTTGTGTCAAGGCATAGGGTGTATCCATGACAGGTATTCGTCACCCCAGCATACTCCACCTATGGTCGTTTGAAGGTGTAGCACATTATCGTGTGTGATATACATAACCCAATGCCGGAGCACATCCAGTAAACATCACATGGACATACCATTAACTGGACTCATCAATATGTAAACTAACTGAGTTACCCATGTGAGTGCAGTATGGAGTAACAGCCGTAGTATACTCCACATACAAAACGACATAACATGTGTAAACATCCCAGATGGCGAAGTGGTAAATGCAGTGACCGTCATGCATGTTCCCGGTCCCATGTCCTGCAAAGGATGTAACGTAATCCCGAAGGCATGAGTAATGCATGTCGGATGCAGGTCATCAGATCATGTTTAGCACACGTTAGTGGGAATATGCGTTGCCCACTGCTGGTAAGTGTCATTTAAATATGACTATACGGATATGCGCGAAACAGGGCTAAGCTTCTCTGAATATCACACAGATCACGGTCAGTGATGTCCAGAACACGTGATTAAACCAGCATTATTCACCCCTGTACTAATAGCACCTGCTCTGAAGGGTAAAATGACCACTGCCAGGAGTAGAACATGCAATCATGTATACAATCACCTAACACTATGGTAGTCAAGATGTACCTACGGTAGGGTTGCCACCTTTTCAAATGACCAATGTGGGGCATATGTCAGATTTCTGCAGACCGACACATACACCCGGCCAGTATGAAAATCAGAACTTCACTTTTTTGCCTAGATAAAAGCATATTCTTGTAATGTTTTAGTTACTTATTCTGTTTCTTATAACATTTAGGTGGTTCAGATACAGAATAACCGTTTTATGCAACTATTACATAAACTATAGGAAATAAGTTTGTCCTAAAATCTCAGGACATTTGCCATTTTACAAATATTTTGCAGGACACAACTGCCCAAAGAGGGACTGTCCCTCGCAAAGTGGGACAGGTGGTAACCCTAACCTACGGCAGGTGTGTAATGTGACAGGTACAGACACAAACGTGCGGAGTCCAGGAAACAGTATACACCAAGTACACAATGAAAGGTGTAGCTTGCCTGTCACTTTCCCTGTCAGATATATATATATATATATATATATATATATATATAATACAGATAGAAAGGGCGATAGAGTGATATATGTTGATATATACGGCTTCACTGATATCTGCAAATATATATAGATAGGTCAACGACATTCATAAAACCTTGGAGGTACAAATAAATAGGATACCGCCAACTATGGGATGTGTCACATACCGACACGTGTAACTACGAGGCTGAAAGACCAAAAGAACACAGTACTGGAACAGTAGAACCGTGACTAATATAATGATGATATGAAGGGACATTTAGTTACCGCTGCCGGTGTGGCGGTCCACGTAGGTACTGTGTTCAACTGTGTTTGTGAGTGCCGTAGTCTGTGTATGTGTGTGTTGAGGGTGCCGTGTGCGTTTCCATGTGACTGTAATGTGTGTGTGTGTCTGCATCGTGTGTCTGTTAGTGCCAACTTGGAGGTAGATCATTACGGTAGGTGTGGGTATACCTAGACATAGGCATACGGTTACCACCTGTCCCACATTAGGAGGGACAGCCCCTCCCTGGGCAGTTGTGTCCTGACATAAAACATTACAAAGGGCAACTGTCCGAGATTGTAGGACATTATTATGTCCCATATATTATGTAATAGTTGCATGAAATAGTTATGCCTGTATGTAAGAAACGTAAATGTTACATGCAATATGATAAGTAGCCAAAGTCCCACAACAATAAGTATGTATTGAGGATAAAAGTATGTGCTATCCTGTGTACTGACCGTGGCTATGTGTCGGCCTGTAAACACCAATCTGTGTCCCGCAAGTGTCCAACAATGGCCATATGAAAAGGTGGCAACCCATGCCAAAGAGGTTCTGTCACCAACACAACTGCAATGACTGTAAATATCTGGGACAGAAATACACGGGATAGCTGTCATATAGAAATATCCCTTTACATATCACTGTAATTCTGGAGGTATGGAAGTATCAACCTCACCTGCATACTATATAGAAACCAATTAACAAAGGCCCAGTGTATACTCCCGTAACATAAGTCTACTAACTGATAGCTCTTTAATTAGGGAAGGAGCCCACACACATATATATGGTATATGTAGAAATGCAAGCCCCACAAACCTGTATATGCTACGTACACCCACCTACATCCCCCACACTAGAAACTATAGCAATACAGACTGTAATTACAGCACAAACATCCAGTCAGTTACATCTGCAGAAGCGTTAACATACCTTGTGAGAGACACATTTAAAGGCGGCATGCAAAATTGTAGCCGTTGTATAATGGAACAAACAGCGATGTTATAGGTTTTGTTTGCAATAGTCCGTTATCAGATGGTTGGGATGACAGGTACACTCACATGTAGAACCACATACTCTAGCCGTCACACACAATCCACGGGGGACATGAATCCAAACTATATGTGTCTCTACACATAGCAATTGCAATTGCACACAACAAAACACAATACAGGCCGTCTTCCCGAAGGTAGGGCAAATGGGCAACGCCCAAGTGGAGAATTCAATTATGCCCCACTGTTGCCGCGTAATTGGTGAATGGAGTAACTGCACAGCTGATGTGCAAGTAATAAGTCACTCAGGAACACCAATTGATGGCAGGAAACCACATGTTACAGGTATCGACGTATATAAGGATGACTTGCTTGACATTCAAACCGTATGCTCATACCATAGAACTGTTTAAACAGTGTAAGAGAGATAGAGACAAAATTCCGGAACAATAACAAGGTATGTAGAACACTCGGTATGTAAGTGTATGTATAGCATGTGTTGTATTAATTATGTTAGTGTATGTATAGCCTGGTTTGCATTAATTAAAAGTGTCCGCAATGCATAAAGTGGGAAAGGGTATTTATGTAGTGATGTCTTGCTGAGCATACTAATGCTTGTAGAAATTGTGCGTCCAGCAGTGGGCCACAAGGTAAACATCACAGACACCACAAGGGATGCTACATGAGGGCTTTAAACAGAACAATTCCATACCTCCCGCCGTCAGTGGTAGGGTATGTCCAACAAGTACGTGCCATAGCAGGGGATAGTATATGTTGATATACTGTCACAGTAGGCATGTGTATGGGCATATAACGACAATGACATGTCTAAGGTGGTCCCGCTGTGCAAGTATGCTTTGCATTATGGGATACTATGTAAAATTTGTGTAATGTATAGTAGTGTAGGTAGATATGTCAAATATGCTACACAGCATAACAGGCATATCATGCATACCAAAGGTATCGTCCATTGGCATGTACAATGTACAATAACAGGATACATATGGCTTGTAGTCACGTGACATTGTAATAGCATGATAGCTAATCTAAATGAAAGGGCTACTCAAGTTACCATGGACAAAGGACATGTAATAGCTTCACAGGTTCATAGTGGTACTATGCAGTCTGGCAAGTCTGTGTGTAAGCACAACTACAGTGTTCACACCAGTGGCACCTCTCTAGGGTAGTGTCCTGTGAACAGCAGAGCCATGTGTTACCTGCACCTCTGCCCAATACAGCCACTGCAGTGATCCCTGGCGTACATGTGTCTCCCATCCACCAAGGGAGGTATCACATGAACAGTGCTACTGAGTGTCCCTGCGTGATGTACATAGGAATCATGTTCCAAAGCATGGTGAGTGTCCAGTTTGGGAATGTAACCCTCAAGCACATCCCACTTATCGGTGCGGGTGTGCACATATCCATGAGCACGTTGCTCACAGTTGCTTTTGCTTATGTCGCGTATGTGAAGTATATCCATTAATATTGTTGTGGACATGGGCCCTGTCTGTTCAGCAGAGGTCACCCCTGAGTACATAGTATGCAAATGTGTACAGACGTGGTGTCCGTAGTTCAGCCGCATACTTTAACTGTCAAAGCTCAATAAACGTCATGGTGTGTTAATGTTGTGGTATGTAAAGCCGTAGCTGTTGTGTAAGGTACAACCTAAACGGGGTGTTGTACCCTTGAATGTGTGTATACGTCTGGAGTTCAGAGGTAAATGGGTACCTATGTACCAGCTACACACCCAGTACAGATAAGTGTGGCCATGTAGAACGATATCCACGCCACAGTGGCAATATGGTAATCACAGGAATGGGTGCCACATATGTGTCTACTACTAACACATGCAATGTGACATGTATGTAGGGGACTACCATCTATGTGATAGTCAGTGGGTGAATGGTGTAATGCAAAGGGGATGTTCTTGCACCTTGTGTCATGCAGCTTGAGGCCATGATATTGATATCAGGTATCCGTCACAGTGACACCCTTATGGACGGAGTCAGTATCAGCTGGTGGAGCAATCATGGCACTTTGTATGCAGTGGTCTGTAAAGCTAGGCAGGGAAAGTCCCTCTGTGCTAGCCTGTACCTCAGGGAAGCATATACCGAACATGAGGGGCCCTATGACTGAGGACTGTGGTATGCCAAGTGTAACTGAAATACAGTAGGTACTATGTTATGCTACCCTCATTGTGTGTGTCCTGTCCATGAGCCACTTTGCATAACATCCTGAGACATAGGGTTCGATTTGCAGGTGGATGTGTATGTTGTCAATACCAGAATGGAGAACGGTGCTGAAAGGCAATGAGAGGAAAATGTAGGCTGTGTGGACCCCCGTACCATCATCAACTACCCTGGTAACTGTATGAAAGGAGTCCACCAGGTGTAGGAGCCATGCTCTGGCCCTAACAAGTCCAACCTGGGTGACATCAAAGGACCGGAGCCCAACAATGTCTCTGTGAATGACGTCCATGATGATGTGCCCCATAGCCATGCAGAACAGTCCAGTCAGGTGTGTAGGGCAACAGTCCCACACGTGCATTGTGGCACCACCTGTGTGGAGTGTGATAACTGTTGCTGTGTGCCATTCATGGGCCAAAATGTCTGATACAAGGCTATTACTGAATATGGTGGCCTAGTGGGGAGACATGTTGTTCAGAGGTTTGTGGACATCACAGCCTGGGATTTTGGAAGGTCACATGGGGCCAGTGTCCCATGACATATAGAGTGCAGGTTAGTATTGTGTAGGTGTGACTGCAGGGACACCGCAATATTCCTGCATGGATTGTGGCCCTGTAGGGAGTGAGAGGGTGTAATGTTAGCATTGAATCCATCCGCCAGCATGTTGCCAACATCACCTGGTTCTGTAATGTTCCTGAGTAACTGTTGTATGTGAGAGCAGATGTGGGTATTGCCAATGACTACTGACATACCACCATAACGCCTTGTGGTACACCCAGGAATGTGTCGCAGTAATGTTTATGTAGCTAGTTTTGGAGTATGTGATGAAGAATCCCATGGCCCTACCGAGGCTGACCAGTGAGCTACCCCACCCATGGGATTGTACAGCACTGTGCAACAGCCTCCACCTGTTGTTGTAAATTATGTCCATGGAACTGGACCCCCAGAGTGGCGTCTGTTATCTGGTGGGTACCATCATGGCTCTGTGTGGAATAGCATGATCCATGCAGTCGTGTACATGCTAATGAAGTGCACTGGGGTATGTTTCAGCGTTTGTATGTGCATTGTCCATCTGCACGGGTGTCATGACGTTAACTACCGCTGTCATAAGACGTCTGTAGTAGGTGTTGTAGTACTTGAAGGGTGTGGTGCTGGGATGTGGCTAACAAGGGTGATTAGCATATGTTTGGAATCCACCAATGAGGGGATAACCCCAGGTGTGGAACACCAGTCACAAGTTGGTAGTGTCCATGTCAAGGATAATGTTGGTCTTGGAGGTGGTGTGTATGGGTTGATCCAGCCGAGTGGAGGTTATGAATCATGGACAGCATTGGCCTAATGTGTTGGTACATGAGTGGCTATCCCAGTGAAGTGTGGGGTAGTGTCAGTCTCACATCAGTAGTATCTGTCTGAGCCCTACTGTCCAGTACACCAACAAATGAGGTCTGGTAACCGTGGGGTATGTTGTTGAATCAGTAACGTGTTACAATGTGTATAGCAGTTCTGGACACAGTTAGTTGCACATGGTGCACCTCTGATGCATTGTGCTAAGTAACTAGCCAGGATGTGTGTACAACATAGTGGAATATGGGAACACCTCAGCCGTGGGTGTGCCAGTCCAAGTACATGCCTGAAAGGTATGGTCTGTGTATAACCTGTCATTGCAGGTGTGCTCTGCAGAGCCTAGAGGCAGGTCCCAGTCACTGCAGAGATATTGAAGTGGTGCATTATAAGGAGTGCCTTGCTTGCGTGCGTCAGAGATGAAGATGTCAAGAATTACATCACATGACCCCATGTTTTGCTTGCCAGTTCCCATTCTGGTGGTGACTGTTATTGGAAACTGTGCAGGACAGGCAGTATAGAAGCAGCAAGTGCCTTACATGTGATCTGTACTCCCAGGGCTGACAGGTGCAGGTCATCTGTGCCAAAGCATCATGTTGTTTGACCATATCAGTCAAAGCAGACAGATACCAGATGCCTGTGGAATGACAGCAGAAGCATAGTCAACTGTTAAAGTGACACAGTCAGTCGTTGTACAGTGGTATCAGGTCTGGATGAATGCATAATGCTCCTCAGGGCTTGGCCCACACCTTCAGGGCTACAAGAGTGGTGAGCTATTGCATGTCCCTGCACACGTAGTCTGTGAAGTTGCATCTCAGGGCAGTCACACTAACATGGAGAATGACAGTCACATTGTATCTGGTGAGGTGTGGCATGGGTGCATAGGTTATGTTGCAGAACCAGTTACCCGACAGCAAGATGTAAGCGACTATTGCCTTGTGTAGCCTGGTGAGTGGAACAGTAGTGTGACCGCCTACAGAGTCACCTATGACAGGTGTGTTGTGCATGTTATAACACCCTATTCACTGTATGTGATGGGCACACATGAGTCTGTGGGCTATAAGTTGGTGTTGTTGTGTTTGGTGATGGGGGCTGCCTTTGGTGCCTACACAGAGTATGGAGAGGTACTGCACAAGTTGTCCTTGTATGTGTGGCCTGTGGTGGAGATGTTGTGAGACTATGTGATGAGTGGGGTGTGTTGCGAATGTTACACATCCCCACATGACTGTCAGGTGCAGTCAGGGTTGGTGACAACATTACCCCCATCAGGGCTGCATATGTGCATCCCCCACAGGCTGTAGTGTCGTATATTGGGAGGTGAGCATTGACTGTGTACATGAGACAATAGCTCTATTGCCACATGTACGACATATTCATCATATAGACAGGCAATAGCACTGGTACGTGACAGTTGGATATGCCTGTATATACAACCATGTCTCGCAAGATATCTGAGTTATGTGTGTACAACAGCTGTTGTACTGTAAGCAAGCTGGAAATGTAAGGACAGACAGTGTACCTGTGAGAAATGGTGTGGAATGGGTGCTATATTAATCAGTAGCTCATGATGTGCTCACAAGTTCTGAACAAGTGCTGAGCATGAGCATACAATACAGATAGGGTGTTGGATAATATCAACCCACAAGTGGTGACGACAGTCATAATTGGTGGCACCGCACTATAACCCTGCTGAGTATGATCTGCAAGTCCATGAACCATTATCAATGTAGATGTTAGCAATACAGATGTACATGACAGTACGGATGATTGACTACAAATACCTTTGTATGTCACAGGAGTGTTCTACCAGTGGCCTGTTGACAGAACCACAACTACAAAAGGTGCCAGAGTGACATGCGCATATCACACCAGTGCCAGCTACAGTAAAACAGGGTTAATGTGTTGTACTCCACCCTCATTGTAGCCCATACCACACAGACAAATGTCAGGCATCTGTGTATGTAAGGATGTGAATGGCCATGACCTGTGAGCAATAGCTGTCTCAGTGTTGTGAACAACATACAGAATGGGCTGTGTGGGTGAGGTGTGTGACATATGTGCACATTCTGATGGGTGATATCAGCATTGTCACCGCTAGGTGAATATTCCTGTACCCATTAACTACCACCTAGGCTGTGGTCAAAATTATGGACACTGTGTAAGGGATGGTGCTGTGCAGTACACCTCCCTGAGTTGGCGACATCTCCAGGCCCCTTACATAGTCATACGAGGTACCCATATCATGACAGGGTGCTATCCATGAGCACGGAAATCACTGGACAGGCATACACAGCACTCAGGTGACCAATATTGGATCACATATCACCTTCAAGGGGTATTGGCCATGCCTGGATGGGAGATATCAGCCTTCACAATCCTCACCTCCACTATGCAGCTTGCTGTCTACCTTGCATAAAGACATTTGCTACACTATGATGTTGAACATGCTACATGTCCATATCCTGATCTGAAAGACATACGTCATGGACAGCCACCGTCCTACTACTAGGATCGCCACATGCTGGACAGATCCCTGTGCCATACATGTAACATACTCCCACCATACCATGCAACCCTGTCCATCAATGCTGCACATGTCATCCCTGTCATACATGGTGTGATGGCCACATGGTAGATGTAGTATCAACTGTCTGGATCAGTAATGTGGCACTGATGCACCTCACGGTGGCATAATGGCTGTTAGATACAGCTAGGAAACCTTGCCCGTACATGCTGTAGTTGATAACCATCCCTGCGAATGACGTCCGACTAGCTATTATCCCATGTCTATCACATGTGCAACACAGGCGATCCATGGCAGTATATTGAACAACTGTACAGTGCTGTGTAGATGTATATGGCAAAACACATGCATGTAAAGGTTTCCATACGTATGTGTGCATTGTCACTGCTCAGGTCCATTAAGGTTGTGTATGTGTTGATATGTGACATATACACAGCATCAAGGTCAACAGCATTACCGTGGACACATACAGGCATGTGCAGATAGGTAAAAACACCAGTGCAGGCAAACAGACATGCCCACATCAAGACAGCATTCACATGGAGTATGAACACTGTAATGAGGTGACACACATATATGGTGATGATATCCAATGCATAATGGGTGTTACATGTGTGTGACACAAACATGTCAGTCGTGTCAGTGTCATGATGATTTGCAAAGATAACTGTGCAGATGTGCTAGATTTACTAGAAATGTATGTGCAGCAGTATCTCTGTACATCTCTGAAACTGTGACCTGTCACAATCATTATGTCTTACAGATAATGCCTCGTACACGCCTGCCAGCATACAGCCGCCAGGAGGATGATGTCCTCATCCCGTACCTCCATGTGAACTACGAGGTGTTGTTCAGCCATGTGCCACAGCATGCCCAGCAGCGGGATGACCTGTGGCAGGATCTTCACAGGAGGGTGAACGATGTGGCTGGCCATGACCACACCTACCAGCAGGTGCGCAGACACTGCACGGACTTGATACGACATGCAAAACAGCGTGCTACTGCAATCACCAGGGAACAAGGTGGAACAGGTGGTGGGCCACCAACCCAGCCCCCACTCACACACACCGAGGAGCTACTGGCCAGTCTGGGGACACCCTCAGAACAGCATCCACAAACACTAGCTGCCATCGTGGAGGTGGGTGTCTCCCAACCAATGAGCCTGGAGTTGCTTGGTAAGTCAGTACTGCAGATATGGCTATTATATCCCATTTAGTTGCATGTGTCACTGTATATTATGTAATGTAACAACATATGCAAGGTATGTGGACACACATGCTGCATACTACAGTATGCTACCCTGTGTATGCACACATGTGCATACTGTATGCTATTGTACAGGTGAATGTGTTAACATGCACAGTGCACCCTGTGGCTGTCATACAGTCATGGATAATGTTCATACTGTTGTGTCACCCCTATACAGGTACCTCTGGCGTGCCGCACAGACATGAGTCCGTTGCAGGTGAGACTGTCATCATTATCAGGCATGTTAAAGTAGATCTATTCACCATGTGGCCAGTTAACACTTGCACACTTGATGTTCATTCCAGTCACGATATACAGGTCACATCACCCATCATTCACACAGGACACCCATGTGCAATATATACAAATGAAATGATACACCGACTTGAAACCACAGTATTTGTCATTGCTACATGTGTGGTCAGCTGTGCATACAACGGTGGAGGTGTTCTACAATGGAGGCATATGTACTATACACTGGAACAATACGTGTGGTACGCAAACAGTACCACACAGTGAGCTGTGATATGGGCAGCCCACAGGTGTCACCATTGTGTTATATGACCCTGCATTGGGTGCACACATTGTGATGTGCCATCTGACATGTCCCAGACACGTAGTGTTCTGGCTGCAATATTGTCACACTATCCCATGACCCATACCCCACATACCAAACATACAACCCGTTGTCTGCATAGCCCTGTGGATGGTGACATATCTGACATCTATGGGTGTATGTCATATGGGACAACACAGACATGTGAGATAGATGGCCATCACACACATTTGGCCAACACATACGCACACATGGCCATGGGGGATGGCCAGAGACACGTAGCCACACAGTAGATGTGATGTGTATACACTCTGTTGTACATTGTCCACACATGGTCCAATTATAGCCTTAGTTGACTGATTATACAGTTGATGTGGTACACTGGACATCCTAAAAGCCTGTGCACAGCTAGTGGAGGTGTCACTGAAGTCTACCATATAAGATCTGTTGAACATCACGACTGTGTCATAGGATGACAGTAGTCACCTGTACAGCTTCCACAGACATTGACACCATGTCAGGCCACAGATACTGTACATTTCCCTTGCTGCTGTAGGACATCACCATTAGCTGTGCACCTTGTGTGTGTGGTACATCAATGTCATGTGGGAAATGGTGAATTGACAAGTCCGCTATATGTGGACATTGTTGCCAGGCAGCTAAGACTCTGTAGTTGTTGTGCAGGGGTGTCATCTGTAGGTCCTCCAGTGACCTGTCACATGACACAGCATGGTTTGGTGTGTATACACCTCAGCATCGTGGGTCACAATCCACAGTTATGTCATGGGTATGCATGCAGTTATGGCTATGCAATGTGTACATATTATGCACTGTATAGCAATATAGACGCCTCATGATGCCATGCAATGCACAGTGTCTGTACTTCACACTGTATAGCAATGTAGACGGCTCACACTACCCTTCCATGCTCATGCACATTTGCTAAACATGCATTCTATCTGTAGGGCATACAGACAACACTGCAATGTGATGCCCATTATGACACTCTACATGTGTCAGAACACCATTGTGTCAGACATGTATGCATGTTAATGCACACGTCAGCAGATTACATGTCAAGGTCACGTCAGCCATGTGTACTGTTATCCTGTTCTGGTCCACATGGTGTATCACGGGGATGCATACATACTACCATGATTGTGTGAACTGCATGGCTACTGATATGACACCTGCTTGCTGTAGTGTGCACCCCAGGGAGGTATGCTTACTAACACTATTAATGTCTGAGCTGCATGCCGTCTGTCAAATCACATGCATGGTGTGTGTGTGTGTGTGTGTGTGTGTGTGTGTGTGTGTGTGTGTGTGTGTGTGTATGTGTGTCTGTGTGTGTGTGTGTGTGTGTGTGTGTGTGTGTGTGTGTGTGTGTGTGTGTGTGTGTCTGTGTGTGTCTGTGTGTGTGTCTGTGTGTGTGTGTGTGTCTATTGTAATTTAGAGTCTTTCTTTGCATTCACAGGTGATGTAGGTGCGTTACCCTCCTGCGGTCCATCTGATGTTAGTGTCCCCACAGATACTAGCAGTGATGAACATATGCATGAGGTACAGGCAGGGTTGTCAGGGGCTGAATCTGTGCCAATTATTGCCATTCCAGCTATGTCCCCCTCTTCCCCGCACACAGTTCTGCTGCCAACACATACCGCATCACCAGTGGCCATAGAGGAAGGACAGTCAGCGTCTGTTAGCGTGGAACAGGAACATGTGGTGGCCACAGAAGGTGTGTCTCCACACCATGGTGTCAGTATAATGACTGCAGATGTGCCACACAGGCATGTGGCCAGTGCTGCTCGTAGGACGACCTCTGGCAGACATGCACCTGCAGGACAGAGCACAGCAGCTGGTATCACCAGACGCATGTTCCAGACTGTAATGGTGGCACAGGCATGTGCTGAATGGCAGAACAGAGAAGGGCAGAGGCTGCAGAGGGCTGCTATCCATACCCTAAACGACAACATCCAGGCATTGGCAAATGCTCAACAGCAGATTGCTGATGTCCTGGACAGGCGATTGGGTGACATGGTCGGAATCCTTGACCGTGGCATGGCAATCCTCGAGCGTGAGCTGCCTTTGCTGGAACATCTGGTAGGAGTGAGGCATAGGCCACGTGGACGTAGGCCAGCTACACCACCTAGTGCAGGTCAACGTGAGCATGCCACCTCACATGCCCACTCCCATAGTGCTGGTAGCAGTAGCAGTGCAGCTGGTGCTGCACTGTCCACACCAGGACACAGCAGGCCACATGGACGTGGCCCTGGACATTCCCAGTAGGGACACGGTTCCAGTGGACCTGTGTCGTTGGACAGTAGACAATCTGTACCTCCACCTGGTAGTGCCCGTGCAACCCCTGGCAGGCACAGGTCACATGGCAGAACACAATGAGATGTACAACCTGGTCTGTACAATCTGGAGCTGTCAATAATACCCCTGTGTAGTCCTCACAAAAGGCAGAACTGTGTGGACACATACACGCACACAGCAAACACATCTGTAGGGCACCACAACACCCACATGCATACTGAACAGACATGTCCAATCATATCACCGGCCCTTACCCACACACATGATGTCATCCATTGGTGCAGCCTATGTCCCTGGCAAACATTATCACCCTGTGCATATGATGAAGCCTGTGCCGCATCCCTGTCATCCACATCATCGGTGCAGGGACATGCTCAAATGGTCTGATGCACAGGGTGAACAGAATAGTGAGAAGTGTATATTACATTAGTTGTATAAGAATAGTGAGAGAAGTGTATATTTCATTAGTTGTGTACTGTTGACACGCACCAAACATACCATGTAGTACAGGTTTAGCATGCATTGTTATATGTTCACAGTATGTGTCTCGGTAACAACAGTAACAGCATGTTGGTAATGATGCCCTGGTTCCCTCCTTATGGTCTACTTGCATGCGCCTACAGGTAGCAGTGTTTGCAGTCTCCCATGTGTAACTGTGGAGTACTCACAGGCACTTATGGCAATATCAGCATGCTATACGTAGCCTCAACTTGACTGTTGGAAAGTCTAACATACAACAGATGTCCACACATATACTGATCCAGAAGCATGTGGGCAGTTTAATAGGCTACAGTGGCTAGAGACGTGACATCCATACCAGGTCACATCACAGGTATGTTGACATGGTGCAGGGGTTGTGCACAGTGGTCTGGCCAATGATAACGTTAGAGGCCACTTGATAGCATGAGGCCTCACTGTGTAGCAGTAATACCCTGTCACATTACAGGAACATGCCCACACTCACGGGGTCAACAACACTTAACGCACACCCCATAGTGTTGAGGTGAGGACCCTTGCCTATGTGGTCATCACCCTCACAGTACTGTGCACCCACACGACGCGACACAGAGAAAGAACATGTACAGGTAGCCAGTACAGCTGAGACCGATGGCATCAACAGGGTAGTAGACTGCATCACCATGAGGGGTTAGGGATCCTGTGTGTTCTGTATGGTAGCATACACCCTCACTCCATGCACCAGACAGCCATACATACATACACACACACACACACACACACACACACACACACACACTGTGGAGACCACAAATGTCATACACATACGGATAGCTGATGTGTGTGATACACACACCACACCTGCCTACGTCATGCTTTCCACACTGCAGTATGTACAGATCTCTACAACAGTGTACAGGGGTGTGTAACAATTGGGATGTATTCCCCACCATATGTGGCATATATGGTCACACAAGCAAACACACATGACAGTAATGTGAATTATACATCTGCTATATGATGATACGTCTGACAGACATGCAGCAGTATTGGCCGCATTATGTGTACCAATGCTATGTCCAGCAATTGTGCTGTTATATGCACACGGGAGGATGTAAGTGTTACAGGTGTCAAGTGACGTACAGTCGGTAACACCTGACCACTGTGTAGCTTTTATGTCTTCACCGTCAAGTAACAGTAACATAGCGTACTGTTTGCACATGTCATGGTAGGATGGCGTGTGACACACCTGTGAGCCGTCACCGGAAAACATCCATCTACACAGGTGGATCACCACTTTATGTACACACATCCATCCATACCTGATGTACATCCTACCATACTGTCAGTATGTCACCATATACAGGTGTCAATGATGGGGCTGCATTGCAACTGCATGTTGTAGTTAGGCACAGATGAGTTACTTACATCAGCTACTGCACATGCATGGTAGCTGCATGCACACTACAGATTGTACATGTGTGTTGGTCCTACATGCCTGTCATGTAGCCATGTTTGTATGCATTGCAATTGGTGGACATATGTGTTGACATACATAACACATGGACTGTTGTATGATATGATGGGTGTCATGGGTAACTAGTACAGAGGGAATGTGGCCTCGGTCAACATTGCTACCTCATGTACTGTTAGCATTCAACAGCCATGGACCCACCTTCTATTTGCGTGCGTATGATTGCTGTAGCCACTTGTCTGCACGGAGGACAGCAAAAGCTATGCTATGTACATATGTGTTGTGTGTGTGGTCCATGCACATATCCACTGTAATTACATGTATGACATATCCAAACATGTGTGTTCGTTGGTGTACAGCAACAGTCATCTGTCACAGCTGTGTAAGACCCAGGGACCATGGTATGTGTAGAGCCGAGCTGGTTATGTACAGTGGTATCATTGCAATGCATAACACATGATGGAACTCTGAATCCCACCAGGCAAAAAAGGCACTGAACTCTCCGTATACTGACACAGAACACTACTGTAGGTAAATGATCACTTCAGCACTTTAAGATAGCTCCAAAATTTCAAACACAAGTTAGACGAGCAGGAAAAGTTGAAAAGTCCTTTTATTGCACACAACGAGATAAAACATTCAAGTAACCACAAGCGCTTTCGCCCGTTCGTAACGGGCTTTTTCAAGTGTGTTAGGTTGTTGCTTCCATCAATATTTAAACTAAACCAACCCTGCTCATGTGATTAAATTAATTGCATCATTGCCATCAATTAACTGATAAAAAAAAATACTTAAAAATGCATACATCTTAAAAAATGTAGTTCTGCTCTTTAAAAACATTAAAAGCTGTTGCTTTACTATCCAATCTTTTTGTAGCTTAATGAAAAAGTAATATAACTAACTTTAAAAATCTTGTAATGTGACTTAGTGTTTTATATAAACCTCTTATATATAAAATGCATTGCAGACATTTGTTGAAATGGAATACTTTCTTTTGGGTTACAGTTAGCACCAGTTTTAATACCAAAAACATTTCCCATACTCATTACTTCTAAAGGATATGTAAATTTTAAAAATGTCACCTGAATGCTTTGTGCAAACCCCTTATATGTTAAATTTGTTACCAAACCTGCATTAAAATACAACACTTTCTTTTGGGTTACAATTAGCACCTGTTTTGATGCTGAAGTCAAACATTCTTCATATCCATCGCT